>NC_138373.1:22013345-22044099 GCF_054177405.1 Leptonychotes weddellii
AAATAAGCCAGTCACAAAAGGACAAATACTGTATGACTGCACTTCTATGAGGTATCTAGGTAGTCAAACCATAGAGACAGAAAGTAAAAGGGTGGCTGCCAGGGGCTGGGGGAAGGAGGGCATGGGGAGGAGTTATTGTTTGGTGGGGACAGAGTTTCAGTTTAGAAAGATGAAAGAAAGTTCTAGAAATGGATGGTGGTGATGGCTGCCCAACAGTGTGAATATGCTTAACGTCACTTTACAACTAAACATGGTTAAAATGGTAAATTTCATGGTATGTATAGTTTACCATACAAAACAATTTTGTGGGGGGCTATATTTTTCCCTCACAGTGTTTAAGACAGTACAAGTAACCGTTTTCATTAATTGCAAACCCTTCATGCGAAGTGCAATAAAACTACATGGGAGTGTGTAAGGAGAGAGAGTTTGTGCAAGGGCTGCCTGTGACGGAACACTTGACGGATTTCTGAAAATCCCTTTTTCTGGTCTTAGGATGTTTCGTTGTTATAAAACCATGCCAAGGGGTGCCTGGGTGGCTCAGGTGGTTAAGCATCTGCCTTCGGCTCAGGTCATGATCTCCAGGTCCTGGGATCGAGCCCCGCATCAGGCTCCCAGATCAGCGGGGAGTCTGCTTCTCCCTCTCCCTCTGCCTCTCCCCTTGCTTGTGCTCTCTCTGTCTCTCTGTCTCTCTTAAATGAATGAATAAAATCTTAAAAAAAAAAAAAAGGCCAAAAATCAAGAACTTGTGTCAGAAGAACACATGGTTAAAAGGTGTAAAATGGCTTGCTTTGTATTTTTTCCCATAATTATTCATTCGTTTGCTTACACATAATTTACATAACATAAAATTCACCCCTTTTACAGTTTACAGTTCAGTGGTGTTTATTCACAGTTGTACCACCATTTCCATCACCTAATTCCAGAACATTTCTATCACCCAAAACAATGCCGTTAGCAGTCACTCCCCGGGGCCGCTCTTCCTCGGGTTCCAGACCACCACTAATCTGGTTTCTGTCTAGGGATTTACCTATTCTGGACATTTTATTTAAATGGAATACGTGGCCTTTTATGTCTGGTTCCTTCTATTTAGCATAAAGTGTTCAAGGTTCATCTACCTCGTAGCGTGTATCAGTACCTCATTCCTTTTTATGGCTGAGTAACGTTCCACATTGTACGTATCCATTCATCGGTTGGTGGATGTTTCGATTGTTTCCCACATTTTGGCTATTGTGAATAATGCTTACATGAACATTCATGTACAGGTGTTTGTATGGACAGATGCTTTCAATTATCTTAAACATATACCTAGGAGTAGGATTGCTGAGTCATGGAGCGGTGACTCAATGTTTAGATTTTTGACAAACTGCCAAACTGCTTTCCAAAGTGACTTTTCCCATTTCTTGCCAGCAGTGTGCCGGCCCTTCCAAGATCTCTACATTCTCGCCAACGCTGTTATTGCCTTTTGGATCCTAGCCATGCTGGTGGACGTGAAGTGGCATCTCACTGTGGTTTTGCTTTGCATTTCCTACATCTTTTCATGTGCCTCTTGGCCATTTGCATATATTCTTTGAAGAAGTGTCTATTCGAATCCCTTGCCAGTTTTGTAATTGATTTATTTGTCAGGCTGTGAGAATTCTTTATATATTTGGGATATTAGACCCTTATCTGATACATGATTTGCAAATGTTTTCTTCCATTCTGTGTTTTGTCTTTTTGTTCACTTGATGGTGTTCTTACGAGCCAAAAGTCTGGGTTTTTTAAAAAGATATTTATTTGAGAGAGAGAGAGTGTGCAAGCACAAGTGGGGGAGGGGGGTAGGGGCAGAGGAAGAGGGAGCAGCAGACTCCCTGCTGAGCAGGGAAGCAGACATAGGGCTCGATCCCAGGACCCTGAGATCATGACCTGAGCCAAAGGCAGACACTTAACTGGACTGAGCCACTCAGGCGCCCCAAAAGGTTTTTTTTTTTTTTTAAATTTATTTGAGAGAGAGAGAATGAGAGACAGAGAGCATGAGAGGGAGGAGGGTCAGAGGGAGAAGCAGACTCCCCGCCGAGCAGGGAGCCCGATGTGGGACTCGATCCCGGGACTCCAGGATCATGACCTGAGCCGAAGGCAGTCGCTTAACCAACTGAGCCACCCAGGCGCCCTTGGCTATTTGGGGACTCTTACATTTTCATATGAATTTTAGGATCTGCTTGTCAGTTTCTGTTAAAAAAAAAGTCAGTTGGGATTTTGATAGAGATGGCACTGAATCTGCAGATCAATTTGTACTGTTATCTTCACAACATGAGGTCTTCCAATCAATGGACACAGGCTGTCTTTCCATTTGTTTGGGTCTTTCTAAATTTTTTTCAGTGATGTTTTGTAGTTCTCAGCATACAAGTCTTGCACTTCTTTTGTGAAATTTATTCCTAAGTATTTTGTTCTTTTTGATGCTATTACAAATGGGATTTTTATTAATTTCATTTTCAGATTGCTCATTGCTAAGTACATATAAATACAATTGATTTTTTGTGTATTGGTTTGGTATCCTGCAACCTTGCTGGACTTGTTTCTTCTAATTTTTAAATATTTTTAGTGAATTACGTAGGAATTTCTGTATAGAAGGTCATGTTTATATAGAGAATAGAGATAGTTTTTTTTTTAAGATTTTATTTATTTATTTGACAGAGAGAGAGAAAGCGAGAGAGGGAACACATGCAGGGGGAGTGGGAAAGGGAGAAGCAGGCTTCCCGCCGAGCAGGGAGCCTGATGCGGGGCTCGATCCCAGGACCCTGAGATCATGACCTGAGCCGAAGGCAGTCGCTTAACTGACTGAGCCACCCAGGCACCCCGAGAATAGAGATAGTTTTACTTCCTCCTTTCTGATTAGAATGCCTTTTATTCCTTTTCTTTTATTTTTTTAAAGATTTTATTTATTTGACAGAGAGAGACACAGCAAGAGAGGGAACACAAGCAGGGGGAGTGGGAGTGGGAGAAGCAGGCTTCCTGCGGAGCAGGGAGCCCGATGCGGGGTTCCATCCCAGGACCCCAGGATCATGACGCCAGACGAAGGCGGACAGTCAACCGACTGAGCCACCCAGGCGCCCCTTTATTCCTTTTCTTGCCTAACTTCCTTAGTTAAAACCTCCAGTGCTGTGCTGAACTGAAGTAGAGAGGATATCTTTGTTTCGTTCCCAATCTCAGGGGGAAAACATCCAGTTTTTCACCCTAAATATGATGTTAGCTGTGGAATTTTGTAACTACCCTTTATCAAGTTGAAGAAATTCCTTTCTAGTCATAGTTTGTTGAGTGTTTATCATAAAAGCCTGTTGGATTTTGTCAAATGTTCTTTCTGCATCCATAACATGGTTTAAATTAATTTGAAATTAATGAAAATCATACTGTATTCTCTTTGTAAAGACTTTCTTCAGTGTATAGAAGGCTACGGTCTCCTTAATTCTTTCCCAGCCACCCCAAGTTACCCACTATTGTTAGATCGCTTCATTTCCTTTCAGGTATTTTCCTATCCTATGTGTGTGTGTGTGTAGCTGTCCAAAATATACGTTTTTTTAAAAAATATTTATTTATTTGAGAGAGAGAGCACGCACGCATGTGCACAAGTTTGAGGAGGGGCAGAGGGAGAGCGAACCCTGAAGCAAACTCCCCGCTGAGCACAGAGCCCCCCATGCAGGGCTCAACCCCAGGACCCTGAGATCATGACCTGAGCTGAAATCAAGAGTTGGCTGCTTAACCAACTGAGCCACCCAGGTGCCCCTATACAGTACACATTTTAATAAAAAGTGGTATAATATATATATGTGTGTGTATGTGTGTGTGTGTGTGTGTATGCTATTTCCCCTTGAGATACCATCTTGTTCCCAGCTGATATTCCAGTGTCCCATCTTTCTTTTAAGGATGAGATCAGGGGCGCCTGGGTGGCACAGTCGTTAAGCGTCTGCCTTTGGCTCAGGTCATGATCCCAGAGTCCTGGGATCGAGCCCCACATCGGGTACCCTGCTCAGTGGGATGCCCGCTTCTCCCTCTCCCCTTGCTTGTGTTCCCTCTCTCGCTCTGTCTCTCTCTGTCAAATAAATAAATAAAATCTTTAAAAAAAAAAAAGGATGAGATCAAGTCCCTCCTTTTTTGTCGAAGCTTCTGAGGTCATCCCACATATCAGACATCTTTCCTTCTAGCAACAACTTAGGATCTTACCCCCTACTTGGCACTCTTCAGTTATATATATATATATATCACAAGAAATGTTTGTGATACTATATTATATATTATATATACATATCACAGGAGATGTTTGGATTTGAATGAACCGAACTCTCACACAGCATACACTTGCCCCCCTACACATCTTTTGTACCATAAGGAACATTTCTAGCTATTGTGTGATGATAGCATTATAACCAGTTAAATTTTGAGCCACTGTGACATCTTTTTACATGGCGGTGTTTGTTGGTATGATGAGCTGAATTCAGCTGTCTTATAGACTACAGAGAGTCCCCAACTTATAATAACACTTTATATGGTGGTTTGAAAGCCATATGCCTTAAGTAGAAACTGTACTTTAAATTTTGAATTTTGATCATTTCTTGGGTGAGTGATATGCTGTACGATACTCTCACAATCCTAGGCAGTGCAGCAAGTCGCAGGTCCCATTCAGCCAGCTGATCACCAGGGTCAATAACCAATACACTTTTGACCATTCTGTACCCATGCAATTATTCTATTTTTCACTTTCAGTGCAGTATTCAATAAGTTCCAGGAGCTATTCAACACTTTATTATAAAACAGACTATTTTATAGGGGATGATTTTGCCCAAATGTCAGCTAACATAAATGTTTTGAGCACATTTATAGGCTAAGCTAAGCTATGAGGTCCAGCGGGTTAGGTGTATTAAATGAATTTTCAACTTATAATATTTTCAGCTTACAATGGGTTTATCAGGATGTAGCCCCATGATAAGTAGAGAAACATCTCTCTGTTTTTATGCTCTGCCCGTAACACAGGCTCCTGTGTGTGGAAGTCTTACTGCATGGGAGAATCAGGGACAGAACATCCCCTTTTCCTGTTAACATACTGGTTGTATTCCAGGCTTCTGAGTGTGATTTGGTTTGAAAAAAGCACTTTGCTGTTTTAAAGAAAGGAAATCTGAAAATCACTATTTTATTGCATTTTGCTCTTACAGTTTCATTAAAAGGATCAGAAAATGGGAAAGTAAAACGGCTAATTCTAGTGTAACAAGTGTAAGTCTTACAAATGAAATACGCTGACGACAAAGACGGAGCTCGGAAAGCAGTGGAAGCCAGGAATCTTTGACCTTGGTTGGGTGTCCCTGAACTTAAGCTACCCTGCTGATGTTCAGTTATGAAGGAAAAAGACCACAGGTATAAAATATGTATGAAATGCTGAAAACCTATGTCGTCACTAGTTTTATCTAAATCGCGGGGTATAATAGAGGGTTTTATAACCGGTTTTTAACTCTTTGGGAACAAACTGCTCCTTATAATGTGCAAGTCTATTATTTAACTTCCACATCTGACTTCGACCCACATGTTCAGGAATGTGCCATGTACAAAAGGAGTGGAATGACTGGACGATATTGCCTGAGACAGTAGGAAGCTCCCTGTAATCAAGGACAGTCCCATTTAATGGTCATTTAACAAATATTTTGCTTGTTGATTTATTAATTGTATCTCATTAGAGTAAATCTAACTTCTTCATGGAGAATTGTTTGCTGGTGAGTTCCCTTCAGTCTACTTCTCCTGTAGTAATTCTGAGGAGCGCATCAATGTGCATCTTTGGCCTCCACGTAAATCCACTGAGACTTTTCCTTGCGGCGATTTACTACCCCTGAAATCAAATCTAAACTCATTCCATTGACTTGGGTGGAGACATGCTTCTACCTAGAATGGGTGCTTCATGTTTACCTGGAAGCTTCTTAACGTTGATACTCTGCCAACAAATCGAAGAGGATGTACACTTTTTAGCACGAGATACACATGCCACTCTCACATATATTTGGTAAGAATTTTTCAAAGTACATCCTTCCTGAAGGGCCACATGACAATATGGATCAGGAACTTTAGAAAGGAACTCACCTTTTGACCTAGAAATTCCACTTCTAGAATTTGTCCTACATAAACAACCAGACAAATGTGCAAAGATGCCTGCACAAAGATCTCTATTACAGCATTTATTATAATAATGATAAACTGGGAATAACCAATGGCTAGAAAAGACAGGTTTCAAAAGAAAAAGTTACTTCTAGCAGGTGATACGTGTTTATATATTATTCTATCTTTTCAGATTTTTTATGCTTTATTTTTTTAAATTTTAATTCCAATGTTAACATACAGTGCTATATAAGTTTTAGATGTACAATATAGCCATTTGATGGTTCCATATATGACTCAGTGTTCACCAAGGTAAGTGTACTCTTAATCCCCTTCAACTGTTTCACCCATCCCCCACCCTATCCATTAAGTTTTTTTTTTTTTTAAAGATTTTATTTATTTTTCAACAGAGAGAGAGAGACAGCGAGAGAGGAAACACAAGCACGGGGAGTGGGAAAGGGAGAAGCAGGCTTCCAACTGAGCAGGGAGCCCGATGTGGGACTCGATGACCTGAGCTGAAGGCAGACGCTTAATGACTGAGCCACCCAGGTGCCCTCCATTAAGATTTTTAAGGTTTGGAAAATTTCACACCAAAATGCCAGCAATGATTATTTTGGGGTAACAGTTTCGGTGGCTCAAAAAGTTTTATTTGCTCTACCTGAGTAATTTTCTTTTTTTTTTTTTCCCTAAAATGAACACAGTATTGCTCTTTGTATGTATATAATATTATTTTTTTAGGTAATGCAGGCCAGTCAACCCAATATTAAAAGGCTGGAGGGTACTTTTAATGACAATTGCAACGTAAGTTTTGGTAAAAATTCTAAATCACTCTTTGAGATGTATTTTGCAGAGAATTCTATTTCTGAGGTTTGGATGTTAGCTATTACTATAGCTCTGTTTCAAATTCATCTAACAGTTTTCCCATGGGCCCTCCACATCACAAAAATTCCCCATCAGACCAAATGCCATAATTGCACATGACTCTTACCAGATAGGCTCTCCAGAAGGATTGAATGCACAGAGCTGCCTCTTCTTCTGTCAGCAGGAGGGAGAGTGGGATCGGCGGCCGGGGACTGAAAAGCAATAAAATGGTCATATGCCCATGAGAATCCATCCTTCAGCCTCGGCAGCCCTTTGACAACATAATGGCCTCTCTGATTAAGTGCCTCATCCATTTCCATTCTTAGAAAGCAACAATGCCATTTTTGATAGAAAAGTTTAGGCTTGAGTTAGCATGTTGTATTTTAAAATCCAAGATGGATTCGTTTTGTTTTGTTTTTAACCAGTGTACTCTTAAATCACTGTTAGCCTGTTCTGCTTCGAAAGGCTCAGGCTGTTAAAGCTGCATGTGAGTCCTAAAAGGTGGGACCTCCATAAGGCTCTATAGACATAAAACAGGAGACAAAGCAGGGCGACTTTTAAATACTGCATTACAACTGAGACATAATAAAGGATTCTTTTTCTACCTTTCTACTGAAGGGAAATTAAGCAGCTCATCTCTTTCCTCAAGGCAAAAATATTGGAATTTATCTCTGATAAATTGTGTGTGCATTCCAGTTTAATGTGGCTTGAATTCAGGCATATTTTTAAGTTAAGTTCTGCTACTATATCTTAATAGGCAATAAAATATCTCAAGTGCTGGGTCAGTTGACATTGCTTGCTCTTGTGGGATTTTTCAGATTGGGATGGGATGTTTGATCATAGATATCATGTTTAAAAATCATGGTGAAATGCTCTTTTCTCTCCCCCCCCCAAAAGTTGCATAGAGATACTAATTCCTGACAAGTTCTTATAAGTATGATTTGATTCTGGTTCCTTATGTTTCTCGAAAGCACAGCTACCTCTGAAAAGCCCAGTTAAGCCTTTTTAGATATAGTACAAAGAAATAAACCTCAGAAAGGATGTGGGTCACATGGAGGCTGCTCCCAGGACAGGATCCCCAGAAATGACTTTGCAAGTGAGGGGTTCCTAAGTTCCCTGGCCTCAGAGTTCTCCCTAACAACAGCCATCATTTGAGTTTATAGTAACTCCCATCATACAGAGAGGTTGACTAACCTACCCAAGGTCACACAGCTTGTAGATGGCCTAGTTGGGGTCTGAGCCCAGACTCATAGGATCCTAAAGCCTAGGCTTCTCTCTCAATGCTCGGCTGACACCAGACTTTCACTGGGCAAATACTTGCAGATGCGGAGCCTGGCACAGACTGCAAAGCTAAGTGGCAACATTGCATGATTCTCCAGGATGTGTGGTTTTAGTTCTCTCTAAACTCTGATTTAAAAACAACAACAACAACCCACCCTTGATATAGTATGTTTGTTTGAATGAATGAATGTGCCTTTGAATTATTCCAGAATCAAAGAAATCAAAGCCCAGAAGAATCTTGAGGTTATTGAGATCCTTTCAAGGGAGTGCGGTATTGTTGCCAGGTTCTGGGTCTTGGACTGGGCAGGTCCTTTCGAAGAGACCAAGTAAAGAAGATTCTTCTATTTCTTTGGAGAAATAATTACATGCTCAAAATGACAGCATTGTTAGAAAACCGTCCCTAATGTTCCGTTTCCATTTTTATTTGCATGATGTGGTGGCTTTTTAAAATTTTTGTTTGGTTCTCTTTATGTGTTCACTTCTTCTTGCCTAATATGTGGCTCTCTGGGCTGCAACAGAGCATTCATATTTTGCTGGAGGCCTGCTTTCTACATTAAATGTCTGTACTCATCAATTGTCCTTATTCTCAGTTGTGTGACACCAACAAATCACATCCCTGAAGTAATTCTCTTTCACTTGTTAAAAATCAATGGCTTCTAGAGAGACCTTGGTGTTTCTAAGGAGACCTTGGTATGCTGGCAATGGATTTACGAGACTAACATTACCATGCATTAATACTAGCTGATATTTACTAAGAGCTTTCTGGACTCCCCTCCTATAGGCATTGCTCCTTATATACCAGCCATGCCGTCCTTTTTCATCTCTTCAAAAGTGCCCTCCCATCTCGAGGTCTTTGCAGAGGGGCTTTCCTGTGCCTCCAATATCCCCCTACCCCCAGCCAGGGGCATTGTGTACAGCTGTGCAGGTTGCTGCTTAAAGACACTCAGCGGGCGGGCCAGAGGGCGCTGAAACCCAGCCTATGCTCTTCCTGCTAAGCCGTGCTCAGGATGTGAGCCCCGTCTGCCCTATGGTAGGGGTTCAAAACCTTAAGGTAGCAGGTGAGAGGGCTGACACTTCTTCCTCCTGGTTCACTCTCACTCTTTCTTCTGATTATGGAAAGGTGTTCTTTGATTAGGTTAGGACCCAGTGGAGCTCTGTGTAATTTTCCTTCCTAGTCCTTGGCCCAATTCGGAGATTAACTCTGTGTGGTTATCTAATGAATGCCCCGATCCTCAACTGGACTGAAAGCTCCACAAGGGCAGAGACCAGGCCTGTGTTTGCTCCTCGTGGTAGTCCCAACGCTTAGGAATTATTCCAGAATCAAAGACATCAAAGCCAGGGAGAACCTTAGGGGTAGGGATACCATTTCTAGTGGGTACTTGATAAATGTTTGTGGAATGAGCCTCTCTGCCTGGCACAGAGTCCTAAGCACTTTCCATACATCATTAAATCCTCACAATGTGAGTAATGAGTGATTGTTATCCTTCTTTTAGATTGAAGAAACTGAGGCACAGAGGTGTGAGGTGATTCATTCATGTGAGGTGATATGGTCAGTGACCATATCCTGCTGAGAATCTTTTGACCCAGGAAGCACAGGGAGTGGCCTAAGGAGAAGAGAAGGCAGCTTACAAGGAGAAGGCAGCTTACAAGGAGAAGGCAGCTTACAAGGTCACTGATGTGGAATTCAGGGTCTCGCAGCTGTGCGTGTTTAATAGAAGAAAACACAGTCATTTGCCTAGAAGAAAAAACTGGTGTGTGGGGGGGGAGATGTAATCATAGAAAATGCCCTCTTCATTAATTCTTACAGTAATAACTTGGCAGGTATTCATTTGTCTGACGTTCCACAGGGAAATCTGATGTCAGGACAGCAGAACAAAGTGGAGTTTGTCACTTGTATCTGAGGGGAGATTTGATGGCGCCTTTCCGTTCAGCGGCAATTTTCCTGCCTTAAGTATATTTTTTTCTACTGATGTCATGAAATCCTCAAAGTAACAGTATTCCTGTTTTGGAATAGCAGTAGGAAAGGAGAACTGCAAATCTTGGGACAACAGCCTCGGCCAGCCTGACAAAGGGCTTTCACCAGTAATGAAACCCCGAATGGCTTTGCATCACAATGAATCTCCAAAAAGCAAAATGAGATTTCTAATAGGCCTTTAAGCAGTAATATGAGGCCACCTTTAGTGACATCCCTGCTTTCATGGCTAAATAATGGGGTGCTGTCTCGTTCCCAAACCAAGAATAAGTATGAGAGAGCCAGTGTAAATCAGGCCAAATGAAAAGGACTTAATCTTCTGAGAGTAGTCCCTGGGAATTATCAATCATTTCATCAGGCTAGCTTGAAGGGATAGAAGCCATGTCAGGCCCTTTTCTCTCTTTTGGAATCAGTGCAACTGGCTTCAGATCAAATAAAAATAGAGATGGAGTAGAGGCAACCGCTCATCATTGGGGAACTCGGGAGGGGGACAAGGGGCCATGTCAATCAAAGGAGAAGGCAGCAGCGGAGGCTCCCTCTTTAAGGGATTCCCCAGAGCGGACAGGTTTGAGTGTTTCAATGGGCAAAATAGAACCACTGAGTATGTTTCCAACACCTGACTTACTGGTAATGCTCATTAGTCGTGTCCTTTTCCTTTTTCCTTTTTTAAGACTTATTTATTTTTAGAGAGAGCATGAGTGGGAGTGGCAGAGGGAGAGGGAGAGAGAGACTCTCAGGTGGGCTCTGACGTGGGGCTTGATCTCATAACCCTGAGCTCATGACTGGAGCAGAAGTCAAGAGTCTGATGCTCAACCAATTGCACCACCCAGGTGCCCCCCTTTTCTTTTTTTCTTAAATGTGAATCAAATATATTTGAATCATAAGAATTGATGCTATAATTCTGAGAATTTATTTTTCTGATTTGTGTGTATGCATAAACACACACAATTGCTTCCTCCTTTTTGGGTGCTAAGTAAAAGATTTGCAGGACCTAAAGAAGATACACAGTATGCTTTCAAAATACACAAGGGAATCTGAGAAGTCTTTATTAACTTCTGCATCCAGTTCTAAAACAAGAGGGACCATCCCAAAGTGGCATTTAAACAGAATAAAGCAGAAAGGAGAAAAGCTTACTTTATATTGAAAACTGAATCTTAGAATCCAAATTCTATCCGCTTTTCATTAGGTAAGAGATTAATTTGTTTTCTTGGAACATGAGAGCACAATCCTGATGCAAAGCCATTTACAAAATGACACAGGCCCTAAATCAACCATCATTTATACAGCCTTTCAAGGGCCTAGTGTTTGATAACATCTACCCATCGTAAACAGCAAAAGAGATTACCCAGTCCCTGCCCTCGGCCTTAACTGGTTTCCCAAACATTCTGTTAGAGGCATCAGTCTTGAGTAATAAACTTCAAATATTTGGAAGAAGTACAACAGAGGTTATCTGGAATGGGGCATCCAGATACACGGCGACCAGCCATTAGGACAGAATCTCATAGGACTCTTTTCTATGATGTGAGGAACAGCTCTGAAAACCAGTAGGGGAGAGCCAGCTACATTACTCTCCAGCAGCCTTAAAGTGTGTTTAGAAACCATGGTTACTAGGATGTGATCTGGCTTTCGCCCCCTCACTAACTCCACCCTGGGAGACCGACAAGCCGTTATTACCCCAGCATCAAGCTGAATCACCCTCCTAAGTTAAACACAGAATCCACTCCCATTTTACCAGGCCCATCATCGGAAGTGGCATATGGGTCCAGTCAACAGAGCTCACCTAATGATGTGAGAAGGCCAGGAGCCCACCCTGCTGGTATAACCATCCTGAAAATCAGGGTCGTGATCTCGATGCACTTTGACAAACATGCCCCGAGTGCTGTGTCATTTAGTCTCTTTTTAATGGATTACATGTTTTCTCTAATGTGACTCAAGGAAAACCTGAAGGAGATCTGCCTCCTTCCCATTCTCCCTCTTCCTGCTCCAGAATGTGAGCCTGGGCAAGGGTGGGTGTATGGGAAGGGCAAACCACCTCCCTCCTCACGGCTTCCAAATCACTTGCAGGGGTCTTAACTTGTTTTGTGTCATGGGTCCCTTTTTACGCTGGCAGTTTGGATTTCTTCTCTAGATAATATTTAATAAAATATGAAAGTAAATGTTTCAAAGCAAACCAATTATACTGCAATATGGTTTTCAAAATATTTTTTAAAAACCCAGTTGGTGATATAATAATATATGTGCCTCTAGAGTATGCAGTAAGTAAGAAGAGCTAATGGCAGGTCAATTAACTACTGTTATTTGGAAGAAGTGACGAGAGTAAATGATATTTCAGGGTCACTGCAACAACTAGATTGGGAGGTGAAAAAATCTGATTGCTATTAGTGACGAAGACACTGGTACTGTGGACTCTCCTGAGGTTTGTTGCCCACATTCATAATTAAAAGTGAGGCTAAATCTCAGTTAGAGGCTAATGGAAATAGAGAGGCAATTTGTCCACCTTCAAAGTTCAGGGACCCCTGAATCATTGACAGTTGTAGCTGGAGCTATGGAAAGGGCGGGGGAAGACGAGGTTTACATCTAGGATGAGACTGAGGACTAAAGATTTAAAACTAAATGGGATGAATCCAGTGAAATGAGACAGTCTGAAAACAGAGTGATATGAACTTATGGAATTTGTCCAAAAAGTTATTTAAAGGGCTGCCTCCCAGACGGAAGGGAGATCTACTGTGAGATGGTAGGGCAGTTACTGGGGGAAAAAATAAGAAGGAAGTTTCATATTTTTTTAAAAAGATTTATTTATTTGAGAGAGAGAGAGAGAGCGTGCCTGAGCACGGACGCGGCGGCGGGAGCGGGGACCGTGATGGGGAAGGGCAGAGGGAGAGAATCTTCAAGCACACTCCTTGCAGAGCACAGAGCCTGACGCGGGGCTCCAACCCACGACCCATGAGGTCATGACCTGAGCCGAAACCAAGAGCTGGACACTTAATCAACTGAGCCACCCACGGGTCCCAAAAGCTTCGTATTTTTATTCCCCCAAAGTTGTCATTTTTCCGTAAAGCCCTTAAATTTTCCAAACAGAGCTCTAATTTCTGCCAGTCCATTTCAGTAACTGGCTCCCCATTCAGCCAGTTGCTCAGGCCTGAAATCTCCAAGTCATGCTTGACTTCTCTCTCACCCCACATCCAATCCATCAACAAGTCTTCTTGGTTCCAACATCAAAATATCCCAAATCCAACCTCTTCTTGCCTCCCACACTCCAAGCTGCCATCGTCTGCCTGCCTGCGCTAGGCTCCCCCACGGGACACTTGCACTGTTAGAGTTGACTTCAGTCAACTCCCCTGCCAGCTGCCAGAGTGATCTTTTTTAATAAAAAGTTTGATTTATTTGAGAGAAAGAGAAAGAGAGAGAATGTATGTGTGAGCAGGGGGAGGGGCAGAAGGAAAGGGAGAGAGAATCTCAAGCAGGCTCCCTGCTGAGCTCGGAGCTTGACGTGGGGCTCTATCCCAGGACCTTGAGATCATGACCTGAGCCAAAATCAAGACTTGGACGCTCAACCAACTGAGCCACCCCGGTTCCCCCAGAGTGATCTTCTTAAAAGATAAATCAGATTCCCTTCATCTTCTGCTCAAAACCCTCCAATAGTTTTCTGTCATGCTTAGAGGAATAAAGTAAAAGCATACTCTTTACCATGGTCCCCAAAGGCCCACCCACCCAAGTTGGGCACAGCCTAGCTTTGCCTGTCTGGCTTTATTTCCTACCACTCTCTCGGCCTCCTTCATCCCCTCTGGTGTCACTAGCCAGGTCTGTTCCCATCTCAGGGCCTTCAGAGTGGCTGTTCTCTTCACCTGGAACACTCTTCCTTCTGATCTTTGTAAGGTTGGCTTACAGGCCCCTGTGCAAACGTTACCTCCTTCGAGAAGTGTACCTTCCCTGGCTTCTCTAAACAGCAGCAGCCCTCACCGCAGCCCTGGGATGCTCTATCCACTTACACTGCTTTAGTTTTCCTCGGAGCTCCTGCGTCTTCTATACATTATACAGTATGTTTGTTTGTTAGCTTACTCGTTGACTATCTTCCCGCTAAAATGTAAACTTTATGGGGGCCAAGACTTTCTTTCTCTCGTTCTCCACTCTGATTAAAGCATGCGGTAGGTTGCATTATTGGTCCCAATTATTACTCTTTTCCCTGGAAGAGGAAACCACTCTATCTACAGTACCTGAAAAAGTGCCTGGAAAAAAATAAGCATTCAATAAATATTTCTGGAAGAATGAATATTATTATAGATAAGAAAACAGGGGCGCCTGGATGGCTCAGTTGGTTAAGCATCTGATTCTTGGTTTCTGCTCAGTTCATGATCTCCTGGTGAGATCAAACCCCTCATCAGTCTCCCTGCTCAGCTGGGAGTCTGCATCCCCTCTCCCCCTCCCCCTGCTCGAGCTCTCTCTCAAATAAATATATAAATCTTAAAAAAAAAAGAAAAGAAAAGAAAACAGAGAACTTTCTTTAATGTCAGGATTTATCAGTGGCAGAGCAGATATTTGGTTTTGCTCTTGCTTGGTTATTCTGCTGTTCACATTTCATTTGCTGAAGTAGTGACTATTATTCTCCTAAGATTAAGGATAAAATGAAAGTGGTCATTCTTTGGACACCTACTATGAGCCCTCTGCAATGGATATCTTTAATTTTTTTCTGCTCATCATACTCTCCCCTTTCTTGTGGTATCAGCCCTCAGATTTTGCTTTGACAGCTCTACCTCCCTGTATTGGGGGGGAACGTGGGTCACAGCACCCTGCCCTCCCATGACCGAGGAGTGCGCCTGACACCCAAGCTTAGCCAAGCAGATGCTGTTTCCCTAGAATATGAATCTTGAGTGGACTGGTAGAGACTGGAGGATTCTTCCTGGCAGTGTTGTCATGAAAACATGGGTCTGTGCTTCCTGGATCCCTGTATCTGCTTTCTAAGGCCAGGTCCTTACCTTTTCCTTCATGTTTGTGAGTTACCTTTTTTCTTCCAGTATATACCCTTTTCCTTAAGTAGCCTTTAAATTTCTCTTGCTTGTGACAAAGCACTCTGATACCATCTTAAACCTCATGGCCACCCTGCAATGCCATCCCCAAGTAACAGAAGAGAGGAGCATGGCTTGTGAAGGGATTATTCCAGGTTGCCTGACTGGCAGGCTGCGTAAGAGTTTCCCAAGGTGTCCTCATCCAATCCCCAGACTCTTGAATATATATGTCCCCTTAGATGGCAAAAGACACTTTTTAAGAAGTGATTAAGTTAAGAATTTTGAGATTATCCTGGGTTATCCAGGTGGGCCAATGATGTAGTCACAAGTAGCCTTATGAGAGGGACGCAGAGGGCGATGCCACATCTACAGAAGTAGATGTGACAATGGACACCAGAGGTCAGGGTGATGCAAAGTGGTCATGCGCCCTCCGGAATACAGGGAGCCTCCAGAAATTAGAGAAGGCAAGAAAACAAGTTTTCCTCTAGAGGCTAAAGAATGAATTGGTTTTGGACTTCTAGCCTCTAGAACTATAAGAGAATAAGCTTGTGTTGTTTTAAGCCACCAGTTTTGTGGTAATTTATTAAGCAGCTATGGGAAACTAATACACCAACTAATAAATGGCAGAGCTCACTTGGGAACCCAGATGTGTCGGCCATGCTACTTCCCACAGGCTCCCTGAGCTTATTCCCAAATAGTCCCCTAGAGACAACAGGAAGGAAGGAAGGAAGCAGGACTGTGTCCTGCAGAGAAAGGGCCACCCACATGCCAAACTTCCAGCAAGAAAGAGGCGCTTAGAGGACTTAGGCATCCCAGCATGTCCTGAATTCAGGAAACAGCTCTCCTTCCTTCCTATATGCTAATATAAAGAGCAAAGATGATTTATTATCCTTATGAGACTCCTGGCCTCTTAAGTTACCTGTCTATAAGACAAAATAAAATAAAACGAATTTTTCCTGGAGCACCTGGGTGGCTCAGTTGGTTAAGCATCCGACTCCTGATTTTCGCTCAGGTCACGATCTTGGGGTCATGAGTTTGAGCCCCGTGTCGGGCTCTGTGCTGGATGTGGAGCCTGCTTGAGATTATCTCTCTCCCTCTCCCTCTGCTCCTCCCCACTCGCGCACTCTGTCTTAAAAAAAAAAAAAAGATGTTTTCCTTTCGACAGGGCATGACAGCAAATTTTCTGCTGTGCCATTTAATTATGATCTTTACTGCAACACGCATGCTATTTCCTGTGCCATCTAGAAGGCACGAGCGTTTTTTATTCCCACTGTTAACTTTCACACAAACACACCATCATATGGCTGGTGCTTGTCCTCAAATGGCACAGTGACACTTCTGTTTTCACCTCAGCTTTTGGTCATAAGATACCTTTTACTGACATGAAAGTATTGTGATTTTTTTCTTTTCGTCTAAGGGTAGAACTTAGCTGAAAAGACATTTCACCCAAAGCAAGCTTTTCTTTTCTAAAACACAATCTTTGTTTCATTGAAGGTCTCAGCTTTAATGATGTCTTTCATGAGTCTTCTCCCCAGGGGCATGGGACCAGATAGGCAGCAGGGCACTTTTGTTCCTTGTGCTTATTTAGTGATTTATTTTTGCAAATGAATCTGACCAATTCTTTGCGTCAAAATAAAAGTGAAATTTTTCTTGTTCTCAGTATCATAGCAAATGGTTTCATTGTTTCTGATTGGCTGGTTGAGTCAGGATTCTATACTGCGAAAGAGGATGATGCCAGATTCATAAATAGGAGTAAAGCCATCAGGCAATATGATGTAATCCACCACCGTTGAAAGGTAGGGAAGAAAACACCCTCATAGAGCTCTGATTAAAGCATGCGGTAGGTTGCATTATTGGTCCCAATTATTACTCTTTTCCCTGGAAGAGAACTGTGCATCTCTACTCTGCCATAGGGCTTGCAGTTTCTGCCTGGGGTGGTGTCAACCTCCCCACAGCACTGCTATTCGGCTTGGCCATGGACTTGTACTGGCCGATGAAATGTGAGCAGCAGAAATGCTTGCCACTGCATGGATTGGCCATTGCTCTTCTCTCTCTGCCATGAGAGTGAGGGAGCAGGCTGTTCCTTCATCCTGGGTCCCAGAATGAAAGGGGACAAGGAGCAGAACCAAAAGTGACATGCAGCTAACATAAAAAAGGGTGAAGAATAAACGTTTGCCATTCTAAGGCACTGAGATTTGAGGGTTATTTGTTACTGCAACAGAACCTAGAGAAAGCTGACTAATTCAGAATACTGGCAGGTAAACCATGTAGGAGCATGTATAAGTCAGGACTCTTTCATTTGCAAGTATTAAAAACTTAACTCAAGCTGGCTTAAGCAAAAAATTAAAAATCGTAAAAAAGGCTTAATTAAGGAGTAGGGTTGGCGTTAGGCATGGCCATATAGAGAGGCCCAAAACGACGCCATAGAAACCCAGGCTCTGGTTGCCTCTCAGTTCTGCTGTTATCTCAGGCGCAGCCTCTTCAGGTGGTTGCCCCTCCGCAGCTCAAGGCTTATGACCTCAAAGCTCCAAGTCTAGAGGAAGAGAGAGAAAACCTTTCCTGGTTGCTTCCTGAAAAATCTTGGGGTTACAGGTGATTGAACCAATTTGGGAGCAACAGCAGTGGTCAGGGGGATTCACTGCTCTGATTGGCCAGGCCTGGGTCACACACCCAGCCCAGAGCCAGGGGTGGAATCAGCTCCCTGTCCACACGGACTGAGAATGGGAGACAGGTGATCCTTCCAGTTACAGGGAGTTCTGTAATCAGAAGAAGGAGGAAATCAATGCAGAGGGGGGGGAAGCATAGACGTTTACCAGAAAAAGCAAGTAAATGGAATTTAAAAAGGTAGAATAAATACCCTCTAGTTCTGTAATTGTTTTAAGATTTTATTTATTTATTTTTGAGAGAGAGGAAAAACAGAAGGAGAACGTGAGCACACAAGTAGGGGGAGGGGCAGAGGGAGAAGGAGAGAGAATCCTAAGCAGACTGCCTGATGTAGGGCTTGATCCAGCCACCCTGAGATCATGAGCTGAAATGAAGAGCCAGACGTTTAACCGACTGAGCCACCCAGGCACCCCTTGTTTTGTAATTGTTTTTAATTCTTAAAGTAACTCTGTAGACAATATGAAAAACTACAAAATAATTTAGAAAAGAAAATAAAAGTTGTGTTCCTGTCCTCTGGAGTGAAACATCCTTTTGAAAGATTTTTGGGTCTAGAGTTATTTAACTCTATGATTATCCTTGATTTTAAACATTTCCTTTTCACCGTATAGTTTATTTAACAACATGTTTATTTTGTATGTGATAAATCTTATTTTTATAAACCTAAAATTTTAAGGGTTGTCGATGTCTATATAAAACAACTACATAAAATGCAGTTATTTAAAGAAAAAAATCACGGAAAAGAAATGGGTGACTGCGAAGGGATGGACAGAGTGAAGAGTATGCTAAATTATGGGGAACCTGTAGGCAAAAGGCCCAGCATTTATGTGAAAAGCGATTGGCAACCACCCATGACAAATGATCCTAACCTACCAGCTGTGATCTGACAATATAATGACATCAAGCAACAAAGACAGCTGGGCTTCGTAGAATTGGTCTTACCAAGAACATTAAAATAGAGCCAAACTCACATTTTAGATGGCTCCCCAGGCTGGTAGGTGGGGTTCTCTGAGGCAATAAATGCTAACACACACATAATATACAGAGTTGTATCTTCCACGGCAGCTACACTCTGAAATCAGCACATAAGATGTCAAAATTTCCCCTTAGCAAATCTTAAATTACCCATAGCATCTTTCAGTTAGTGTCACATGCCAGTGTTCCCCCCGTCTGAGCCCTGATCACTCTAAGTACCAGGTGATCTAAGAGTAGATGGATTAACCTCTCAACGGCACGGACTCAGCAGCCAGGCTGCCTGGGTTCAATCCCAACTCTTGTTTGCTAGCTTGTGACCTCAGGCAGGTATGTTATCCCTGTGCCTCATTTCTTTCTCTGAAATATGGCTGTCACCGGGACAGCTGGTATTCATGGACTATCCAGTGTTCCCTTATGGATCTCAGCCTCCCTCCCAGCTGGTTTGGGGTCAGGCTCTGTGAGGAGAGGCGAGAGGGTTAAGAACGTTCTAGACTGAGAAGGTTAAGAACTAGGGTGCCTCCTCCTTTCTTTCTTTGCTTCAGTGACCTCAAAAATCATATGTTCTAAATAGCTATAAACAAAAGGGCTGTCCAACCTGCATCAGTCTTTGTACGAGCAAGAAGTAAGCTGTTATTGAGTATTTCAGTGCTGTTTATAACTGCAACTTAGCCTAACATAGCCTGACGAATACAAGGGGGACATAAAATTTCCTACTCTGTAGGGTTGTTACCCAAGTTAAATTAGGTCCTAGTTATCAATTGTTCAGAATAGTATCTGAGTAAACACCATATAAATGCTTGGTTGGCAGGTAGTTACATAGGTAGACAGACACATAGATGGACAAATAGAAAGAAGCAGTTGCCTTATGAGCTGCTCATGTTACGAGGGGCACATAACACTGGGAACAACTAAGGAAAGAGCTGAGTCATGTGCCCTATTTATGCTGTACCTCCAGAGTGGAATGGCAAGGGGGACTGCTTAAATTTTCAAAAACTGTATTTCTCTTTCTCTCTCTCTTCCCCCAAAAGCATACCATTGAATTAGCATAAATTAAGTACATGCATACTGCAATCCAACTATACACAAAAACTGTCCATGAAGACAGGGACCATGTTTAATTGTGTCAAATGTCCATGGCACAGAGTAAGCATCCAATAAACAGTAGCCAACCAGCTTATGAGTATGTCTGCTTTGTAACTTTAGAGCACATTTCAGCATTCAATAAATATTAGCTAAATAGGGGCGCCTGGGTGGCTCAGTTGGTTAAGCGACTGCCTTCGGCTCAGGTCATGATCCTGGAGTCCCTGGATCGAGTCCCGCATCGGGCTCCCTGCTCTGCAGGGAGTCTGCTTCTCCCTCTGACCCTCCCCCATCTCGTGCTCTCTCTCTCTGTCTCATTCTCTCTCTCAAATAAATAAATAAATAAAATCTTTAAAAAAAAAAAATAAATAAATATTAGCTAAATAAATGAACAAATAAATAACTCCCTTTAAATAGCTGCAACATAGCTGTCTGTGTATGTGCCAGTACTGGAAAAATGGTAGCCCCTTCATAGTTGGCACCAGAATTCCTCTTAGGTAAAGATTTAGCTTTGTTTAGATGAAAGACCATTTTACAGATGAAAAAACTGAGGCTGAGAGAGATGAAGTCATCTTTGCCCAGAGACACACAGCTGGAAATGGCGAAGCTTGGTCTGGAAGGTGGAGGTGTGATTCCAGAGCCCAAGTCCCTAACCCCTACACTTCTACTGCCACCACTTTGTCCTCTAGGACATTCTTACACCACGCTTGACGGCTCCCAGATTTGACTTGCTGTCATCTTCTCCAACCCACCCCCCACCAGCCTTCTCAGATACTCCATTTTTCAAACTGATGACACCTCTAACACCATGGCCTCCTGTCCTCGTGATTCCATGACCCCCGTCTTCCCTTGTGTCAGTCACTCAATAGAATGGCCACATCTCAGAATGGGTTGTCCCTGAGGACCATCATATCTCAAATTTCCAAATTCCTGTTGTGATTGTAACCTCCTCTATCCTTCCATCTTTCCCACTTACTCACATGTATTTATATTTTTAGTCCTTATGCAAGACTGGGATTTGAGAAGATTACTGGTATCCAGAACAGGGCTCAGCAAACTATAGCCCATGGGCCAAATGTGGCCCATCACTTATTTGTATAAATAAAGTACTAGAATCCAGCCATCCCTGTTTCTTCACATACTGTCTATGACTGCTTTCATGCTATAGTGGTGGAGTTGAAGTAATTGTAAGAGAGACCATATGTGGCCTGCAAAGCCTAAGAGATTTACCCTGCTCTACAGAAAAAGTATTTATTAAAAGAAAAAGTACTACTGGTGCCATGTTCTTAGGGCAAGCCCAAGGCTCTGATCATGTTAACCCTCATTCTCATTGGTGCTGGGGAGAAGTGGGTTTGGCATCAGAGGAGGATGTGAAGGGAGAATGAGGCTGAGGTAAGGGAACTGCTGGTGAGTCATGCACATTCAGAGCCAGGTCTCAGGGTGACCAAGGTCTCCCCAGCACCATGAGGCTCCTCACTTGGGTCCACACTTGCTACTCTCTCCTTGTCCTGGGGCCATTTTCCTTTCATACCATTTGAGTTTCTCAGCATGATCGCATGAAAACTCAGTCTCCCCCACTGTCTGTCACTCCAGCCACCTCCAGTGGAGAAGAACACCCCTCAGCCCTCCTGGTTGACTTTGCCAGTTAATAGATACCTCCTTGCCCACGGCACATCCATCATTCAATCAAGCGGTCACGAGGAGCTTTGAAAAATCTCATTGTTTCTTTTCCTTTTAATTTTTTATCGTGGAAAATTTCAAAGATAAAAAAAGGAGACAGAAAACAAAAATGAACCCATGTCACCGTCAATCAGTTTCAGTTATACTGTTCTGCATGTCAGTTATTCGATGTCATTCCCCCCCACTCCTGTCCACAGACATCATATCATTTCATATTTCATTCATAAATATTTTAGCATGTTTCTCTAAAAGGTAATAACTTTTTTTAATCATGACTATGAAATGATTATCATACCTTAAGTAAAAGAATAATAATTCTTTACATCATCAACTATTTATTGAGCATTCAAATTTCCAATTGCCTCCTAATTTTTCTTTCTCTGAATCATGATCCAAATAAGATCTACCTATTGAAATTTCAAAAATCATATGGACCCCTACCATCCCCATTTTAGTGTCTCCAAGTTTGGTACATTTTTTACTCCTAAAGTAAACACATAATGTAGTGTTTCTCTCTCTTTCTGAAAATTGGTTGTTAAATTATTAACAGAATTTTAAAAATATGGTAGTTTTTGAGAAAAACCCAAGATATACTTAGAAAAGTTAACCATGTTTCCCTTTATTTAAGATCCCCTAGGCCCAGTCTAGACCTTTCACTATATTAGCTTTGCTAGTCTTCAACCCTGATTTTACCCAACCATCTGTTTTCTCCACCCCCTTTCCAGGGTTGCAGAGGGTTGCTGGTGATAATCACATAAGCAGGTTGTTTATATGCACCACAAATTCAGGCCATCAGCTGGGCCATCCCTATTTATCCCTGGTTGATTCCCTATCAGTTTCATGATGGCAGCTGCTGCAGCACCCCTCTGTCCCCCACAAGCCTCCAGAACCTGCCTGGGCCTCCCTCTCAGCAGATGTCTCCACACCTACACAAACAACCAGAATGACAGGACCCACCATGAACTTGCTCAACTTTTCCGCTTCTACCTCAAATTTCCTTTCACTCGTAGTTCTGGCCTCAGAGGAAGACATACATCTTCTTATATCTAATATATGTGTATACATACATAGAAAAGTCTCTGAAAAGAAGTTCACTAAAATGTCAACAATGGTTAGATTTGGGTGGCGGGCTCTTAGGTGATTTGTACCTTTTTCTTTTTGCTTTTCTGTTTGCTTTTACTTTTTTCTCTGAGTATGTATCATTTTTGCAAAACCCATAATACCATTTCAAAATGTCGGTGATCCCCAAGAAAATGTAGGTGATCCCTATGAGTGAGGGACTTTCAATTTTCCCATATTCTCCATTGCCCTTTGAGGTAGGCAATGGCGCCTAAACATGTCCCCATCATAATTCCTAGAACCTTATGTTACCTTTACAATGGCAAAAAGGACTTTGCAGATGTGATTAAATTAAAGACTTGAGATGGGGAGAATGTTCTGAATTAGCTAGGTGAGCCAATGTAATCATAGGAGTCCTCCTTCACAGATGAAGAGGGAAACAAAAGAGAGTCAGAGAAATGTGACTAAGGACACAGGATCAGAGATAGGCAACGTTGCTGGCTTTGAAGATGGAGGAAGTCACCATCAGCCAATACAGAAAGCCTCTAGAAGCCACAAAAGGCAAGGAAATGGGTTCTCCCCTAGAGCCTCTGGAAAAGAATGCAGCCCTGCCTACACCTTGATTTTAGCCCAGGGAGACCCATGTTAGGCTTCTGACCTCCAGAACTATAAGATAAAACTTTGTCAAAGCCACCGAGTTTGTGGTAATTTGTTACAGCAGCAATAAAAAACTAATATACTCCTATTCCCTCCCTGCTGGTCATTCACATCAACATAAAATCTAAGTGGAAACACTGACTTGCTTTGCAAACAACTAGAAGACTAGCCATGGTCACCACTGTCAACCACGTGACTTAGAGTAAGTGCCTCCTTCACTGAACCTCTGGAACCAACTCTGGGGTACTCCAAAGTTTGGCTGTGGGCCATCTCAGCTCGATCTGTACATCTGACATGGGAACCTTGATTCCAAAATCAACATTTCTCTCCAGACCCCACTTCTGAGCCTCAGGCCAATATTGCCAATATGGATGTCCTAGAGGCACCCTAATCTCAATGTGACTGAGAGAGAAATCCTCCTCTTTATCCTTCAGCCTGCTTTGCTGGCAAGGTCTTTTTGCTTCTATCATGGGCCTCCCATTTGCCCAGCAAATCTCGCCTTTTCAGGCACACCTCTTCTCCACCCCCAAACTCATCCTGTGCATCCATCCACTCTACCCATCCCAGGTACCTCCTTTTCCATTCCTGTTGTCCCAGTTCAAGACCTGGGGGCTGTAACCAGGTTTTCCCCAATCTCACATATCCCCTGCATTCTTGGGAGTTACCTTGCCAAAACAGCCTGCTCACATTACACCTCTGCTCCAAAATCTTTTAATATGCTCTCTCACTTATGGAATAATGCCCAAACTTCATTGGTTTTACTGAAAACCAAAATCCACCCTCTAACTCCCTTCCAGCCTTATCTCCTATCTCATCCCTGTACCTTGGCATGCTCTGTGAGCCAGCTACACTGGTTTCCTGTGGCCTGGACCAAGTCCTGCCTTCTCCTACCTTCCTGCCTTTGGCCTTGAGTACCCTTTTCTGCTGTATCTCTCTTCCTTTTTTTTTTTTTTTTTTAAAGATTTTATTTATTTATTTGAGAGAGAGAGAGAGAAACAGCATGAGAGGGGAGAGGGTCAGAGGGAGAAGCAGGCTCCCCGCCGAGCCGGGAGCCCGATGCGGGACTCGATCCCAGGACTCTGGGATCATGACCTGAGCTGAAGGCAGTTGCTTAACCAACTGAGCCACCCAGGCGCCCTGTATCTCTCTTCCTAAGCCCACAGTGTCCTTTGATGGCAATTGTAGCCACTAGTAAGCCATATGTTACTACAGGCTGGCCCTGTTTGTGATTTCATTTGTAGGTGCATCATTTTGCTGTGTCTTCCTAATTTTACTAACTAAACATTTTATTAACGAGGATATGGAGGCTTACAGAGTGACCTGCTGTGGTGCTTTTAAAATATGTCTGCACGTGGTTTGATACTCCTCCCTTCAAAAGGTGGAGCCTAGGTCACACTCCTTTGAACGTGGTACTTGAGCTGTACTTAGAGACTCACTGCTAATTAACTAACAGAATGTGGTCGAAGTGCAGGTGTTTGGCTTCCTAGATTGGGTCACAAAAGGCCCTACAGCTTCCCTCTTGGTCTCAAGTCTCTCATCCTGAAAGAGGCGTCACCACATTGTGAGGACACTCAGCAGCCCATGGAAAAGCCCATGTGGAGAAAAACTGAGGCCTTCAGCCCCCACCATGTGGGGAAGCCAACTTGAAAGTGGCTCCTCTGGCTCAGTCACACCTTTGGAAGACTACGGCCCCTGCAACGCCTTGACCGTGGCCAACGAGGGACCTTGAACCAGAAGCACCCAGCTGAGCTGCACCTGAATTCCTGATTCAAAGAAACTGTGAGATAATAAGTATTTATTTTTTCAAGCCACTAAATGTTGGGGTACTTTGTTACATGGTAAAAGAAGCTAAGACACCCAGGGTCACGAGACTAATAAGTGGTAGAATAGAGATTTGAATGCTGGTTTGTCTGTCCCCAGAGCTCATGCTCTTAAGCCCAATCCAAAGCTGCACGAAGTGCTAGTTTATATTTTGCTTCCTTTATAAAACACTGACATAGTCTTCCCTCAAAATTCATCTTCCTCCAATCTATACCTTTAAGCCCTATCCAAAATGCCCATTTATTGTGCCCCCAACAATCACCATATTTGCCTAAGACCTACCTCACTTTATTTGCAACTTCCCAGCTCTTTTTAGCTTTAGTACCTACATCTTAGTGTTGTCACTAAGATTAAATGAGTAATACGTGCTTAGCAGAGGGATGACTAAGTTATACTATTTATTACCTCAAGTATACTATCTATTACTAGTATAATATAATTATACTATTTATTCAGACACAGCATGTCTTCTGCTGTAGGGATGAAGTCTCAACTCTGGCTATATATTAGAATCACCCAGGAAGCTCTTTAAAAAAAAAAACAAAAAACAAAAAACAAAAACAACAATGCCTAGGCAATAGCCTGAATTAATAGGTCTCATTTACGAAGAATTGGGTGAAGCCAGGCAACAAAAGCTCCCCAGATGACTTTGAAGTGCAGCCAGGGTAGAAACCCACTGGATTAGGTCAGAGGTTCTCAACCTCTGGGGCTACTTTATTGGCTCCTTGCCCCACTCAACCCTTCATACCTCTGACATTTGCTAGTGTCTGGAGATATTCTTGATGGTGATGGCTTTAGGGAGGTGCTATTGGCATCTGGTGGGTGGAGGCCAGGGAATCTGCTGAACATTCCAGAATGCACACACCAGCCCCACATCAGAGAATTATCTGGTGCCAACTGTCGATAGTGCTGAGGTTCAAAAACCTGTATTAGATATTGTTTCCCAGCTCCTACCCTCGTTCCTACTTGTCTCTGACTCATCTGGTCAAAAATATCTTTGAGAAGGATACAGCACCTGAGTCCTTGCCTCTCAAAACCAAATCTGGGCACCAACCAGCTTGACCACTGCCTCAACTGGGCTGGCTCCAGGTCTGTCAGGAGGGTGTGTGAATGGTCTTGTGCTTCCCCATTTCCCTTCAGTGCTTCAACCTATATTACAACACTCAGTACAGGAACCATAGTTAGTTGTAAACATGTCTCTCTCACCCCCACAGCCAGAGCCATATTTGATTCATCTCAATTTATTCCACAACACCGGGCTCTGTGCATTGCACGTGGTAGGTGTTCAATAAATAATTACATCAAATTAGATTAATATAATTTAAAGTTTTAACATGCTTCTTGGCATCTCTTTGGAAGGTTATGGAAATAGAGAGTACAAATGCCAGTTAAGGTGAATGTTTCTGTTCTTGTGGAGTTAAAGTGAAATGATTGCTTTGGCTACTTCTCAGTATATTTATATGAGCTGCCAGCAGAAGTTAGCAACCATTTTAAATTAAGATATTTGTACAATAAATGACTAGGGATTTGAGAGGACTCTTCTTTAGAGAAGTTCTCATATCTTTAAGATTCTTTCTCATTGGGGGCGCCTGGGTGGCTCAGTTGGTTAAGCGACTGCCTTCGGCTCAGGTCATGATCCTGGAGTCCCAGGATCGAGTCCCGCATCGGGCTCCCTGCTCCGCGGGGAGTCTGCTTCTCCCTCTGACCCTCCTCCCTCTCATGCTCTCTGTCTCTCATTCTCTCTCTCTCAAATAAATAAATAAAATAAAATCTTTAAAAAAAAAAAAAAAGATTCTTTCTCATTGGTTATTAGAAGTGGGAAAATGTTTCATTTTCAAGGCAAAGCAACAATTTGGAGAATGATACTGAAAATACCTGGTCTTAGAAAAACATGCAAATCTTCCACTTATTAATCATTTATACTCATTACATTATGGGCCTTCCATTTTCATAGTGGGCAAAATTAGGCATAGGTTTAGAAGCTAAATAAAAAAACAAGGTTTTCCAATATCATTCTCCTTTCAATGTGTAGCTGATCTCAGATTTTTAAAAAACTGGTAATGGGGTGCCTGGCTGGCTCAGTTGGTAGAGCAGGTGACTCTTGATCTCAGGGTTATGAGTTCAAGCCCCACATTGGATGTGGAGATTACTTTTAAAAAACTCTTTAAAAAACTGGTAATACCTGAGGTACATTTAATTCTCAAAATTAAGAAAGTCAGTCAAGAGTCTATTCAACTTGGCATTCTCAAGAAGGGTAATTTAAGTAAAAAACAAAAAGTGTCATTTGAGGGTTAAGGGTCTAATTTAAGGTCTTTTATTTGGTTTAATATGAGGTTTTGCAAGGCTCACTTAATTTTTTTTCCTTTTTTTTTTTTTTTAAAGATTTATTTATTTGACAAAGAGACACACAGCAAGAGAGGGAACACAAGCAGGGGGAGTGGGAGAGGGAGAAGCAGGCTTCCTGCTGAGCAGGGAGCCCGATGTGGGGCTCCATCCCAGGACCCTGGGATCATGACCTGAGCCAAAGGCAGACGCCCAATGACTGAGCCACACAGGCGCCCCGGCTCACTTAATTTTCTAATGCCTCAGTTTCCTGACATTGTTCTTGCGAAGGGCTGGCATGAGAACATTTCAAAGCAACAGGTTAAATATGTATCATTTTCTCTAAATTGAGCTATCTTTCTTCCACCTATGCCTTAAAATAGTGGACCACTGCTTAAATGTCATCTTCCAAGTGAGATCTTTCTTGACCACCCTATGCAAAAATTAAGCCCCTTCAACACTCTGTATTCCCCCCTCTCTGCTTTATTTTTCCCTATAGCACTTGTTTGTTTATTGTCTGTCATCCCTCACTAGGATATAAATTCCATTTAGGCAGGGATTTGGGGCCACTTTGTTCAATGCTTTACCGCCAGCACCCAGAATGATGTTTGGCACATCGTAGTACTCAATAAATATTTATTGTATGAATGAGTGCATTATGCAAATTTAGAAATGAAATATATTATAACACCATCAAAGGTATGAATTAGATGTAACTGAATCAACAGGGCTAGATCTCAAAAGCATATACTTGAGTCAAATAAAAGCAAGTTGCTGAATAATGCATAAATCTCCTCATCTGCAAAATAGGGCTGGTAATGGCATTGTTATGAGGATCAAGTTAGTTTATTAGTGTTAAATGCTGAGAACAATGACACAAGCATTCAATAAATGTTATTTGCCATCATCATCCTTACATTGATGAAAATTCACTCACAGCAGCAAATAGTACTACTAATTTTTATGATATAATCTAATTTTACATAAACAACCAATTTTAAGAACTCTGGAAGGATGCACTATAGACTAAGCTGATTACTTTTGTGAGGAGAGAAGACTCATATTAGAATGATGGTCAAAGACAGTTTTAACTTTATCTGTCATGTTCTAATATTTTAAATGTAGAATTGATGCATACAACTAAAAATTAATATTTAGAAAAGTTTAGTCATATTTCTTGAGACATAACCTCTTGAGAGGGGGTGGGGAGGGAGGGAGAGATAATGGAGAGATGAATTACTTAGGATAAGAATTTTTAAAAGTTTTCTACTTTATTTCTGAAGTGCTTCTTGAATAATCACCACATGGATAGGATGTTCTTAGCCTAGACTGAAAATAACTAGAGACAAGAGCCACAAATATAACTGACCTGGAGTGCTGGGTGGACTACATGAGTTAGTTGGACTGGAGAAAACTATCATTAACACAATCTTAAAATAGGAATAAATTATTTGAGGACTTGTGTTGGTACTTACTGATGCTTCAGCCACTGGTCCACAAACGGAATGGAGAAGAATTCTGTGAAAGCCTCCCCTATCCTCTTTGGATTTTGACTGGTAACGATGCCACATGTTTGATTGACAAGAAAACAATAAGCAAAAATTCAAGTCAATTGTTGCTATTCTGCTTGCAAATTAACACTATTGAATCCTTAGGGTCACTGAATATTCAAAGACATGCAAAACTTACTTGTATAACCACTCGGTCAGAAAATCACAGGCAATGAATTTGGTTCTTTTTCTCTAAAGAGAAAAGAGAGAAGAGAGAATTAAATTATACTCTTTGTCCACATGTCTGAGTAGGACAAAGGAAGAGAGGTTAATTGATTTTTTGTGTTAGCTGGTCTACGGCCATACCACCCTGATCGCGCCCGATCTCGTCTGATTTTTTGTGTTAGGTGAAATATGCATGAGCCTTTTATGAGGTTTATAAGTATATCAACAAACAGTAAATTGGGGTGATGCAAAGACTTCTGAAGACATTTCTCTAGTCTTTGGACAAGCATATTTTCTGACAGAAGGGACTAATAAAAGTGCATATAGTAGGAGACTTACTACATGCTTTTGGAATTGTCACAGAAGGATTTTATTTAAATCTGGACCTTGAGGAGCACATGGACAGTTCAGTTGGTTAAGTGTCTGACTCTTGATTTCAGCTCAGGTCATGATCTCAGGGTTATGGGATTGAGCCCTGTGTAGGGCTCCTCACTCAGTGCAGAGTCAGATTGTCCCTCTCCCTCCCCCTCTGGCCCTCCCCTGCTCTCTCTCTCTCTTTCTCTAAAATACATAAATAAATAAAATCTTTAAAAAAAATCTAGACCTTGATTCTGAATAACTGTATTTACTGCCCTCCCCTGTCCGCTCAAATCCTCAGAACAGCAGTACTTCAGATCTGGCTACCCTGTTCTGATGTGGAAGCCAAACATGCAAGCGCCAATGGCCAATGTGGCCAACCTGGCCAGTTGTCCACCCAACAGCCACTCTCCACTTCATCCTTATAAACAGAAACCTGATTGACAAGCAGCCCACAGGGGGGAAAAACTGTATTTTCCAGCATCCCACATAGCAAGGGATAGCCATGACGCAGTTCTGCCCTATGAGATAGAAATGAACAGGTCTTATGGACTTCTGCAAAAGTCCTGCTTTCTTAATTTCTGCTGTCCCCTCTTCCTTGAAGTTTCCTTCTACTTCTTTCAGCCTGGAACACAGATGTGTGTCTGGAAGTGGAGCAGCACCTTTCAACAATGAAGCCAAAGCCACATGCTAAGGGTGGTAGGGCAGGGGGTTAGAAGGAGCCTAGGCCATTGAGGACTTCCTTAAGCCTCTGTACCAGCTTGGGCCTGACCTACTCTGAACATCCTGATATGTAAGGGGAAATAAGTGTCATTTGGTTTTTCAACTAAATTTTCATTACATGCCAGTGAATGCAGTCCCTAAGAGATAGATAGATAGCCAGTAAACCACAAGAGAAAGAACATCCTAGAGCACTGGGGGAGAAGGCATGCTAAGAAGGCAATGGGATGGACCACCAGGTATCATGTCTCCTGGATCCACTGAAAGTCCTTGTAACCCAAACAGAACCAGTCAACTCCTTTAAGAGAACTGTTATGGAAACTGGGAGATAGAGGGTTGCTACCTCTCCTTTTAAGATAACAGGGGCTAAGCAATGTCCACAATAGCCAAACTATGGAAAGAGGCAAGATGTCCATCAACAGATGAATGGATAAAGAAGATGTGGTGTATATATATATATATATATATATATATATATATAT
>NC_138373.1:22044599-22128724 GCF_054177405.1 Leptonychotes weddellii
TTGCAATGACATGAATGGAACTAGAGGGTATGCTGAGCGGAATAAGTCAATCAGAGAAAGACGTGTATCATATGATCTCACTGATATGAGGAATTTTTAATCTCAGGAAACAAACTGAGGGTTGCTGGAGTGGTGGGGGGTGGGAGGGATGGGGTGGCTTGGTGATAGACATTGGGGAGGGTATATGCTATGGTGAGCGCTGTGAATTGTGTAAGACTGATGAATCACAGACCTGTACCTCTGAAACAAATAATACATTATACGTTAAAAAAAAAAAAGATAGTAGGAAGGGAAAAATGAAGGGGGGGAATCGGAGGGGGAGACGAACCCATGAGAGACTATGGACTCTGAGAAACAAACTGAGGGTTCTAGAGGGGAGGGGGTGGGGGGATGGGTTAGCCTGGTGATGGGTATTAAAGAGGGCACGTTCTGCATGGAGCACTGGGTGTTATATGCAAACAATGAATCATGGTACACTATACCAAAAACTAATGATGTAACGTATGGTGATTAACATAATAAAATAAAATTAAAAAAAAAAGATAACAGGGGCTAAGAACCAAAAGTCCAGAGGTGTTGGTTGCCATGTGAAAAGATCCTTCCCAAGAATGTAGACAATACAGAATCTGCTAGAAATTCTCTCTTTTTACCTCCAGGTCTACCCTTCTCCACCCTACTCTGTGCCTCAGGAGGCTGATTTTATGGTTCACTTCAACCAGGTTCCCTTACTCACTAGGTGGGTCCAGCCAATGAGAGCTACCAGCAGAAGATCCGAGACTGGGAGGAGAGAAAGGCAGGGTGCCATGGATTGAACTGTGTCCTCTCTGACCCAAATTCATATGTTGGAAGTCCTAACTTCCAGTACTTCAGAATGTGACTGTATTTGGAAATAGGATCACTACAAATACAACTAGTTAAGCCCAGCCACCCCTGAAGGACACAGCAACTCCAAAGAAAATGAATAAATTTGGGGTTCTATTAGCAAGGAAGCAGGGAGATGCTGCTGGCTAGACCATCAATGGCAGATTCCTAACAATATTGTACTAGACCGTGGATTCAGCTATACCCAAAGCCCAAATCCTCTGGCTGATGTCCTCAGGTACATGAGCCAATATATTTTTTTTTTATTAAGCCAGTTTGCATTAGGTTGTTTATTGCTTACAACAGGAAGAGTTGTAACTCCTATTCCTTTCTTCTCTAATCGGCTAACCCCCACTTGTCCTTCTAGATGCCTCCAGGAAGGCTTTCTGAGCAGACTGAAGCCTCTCTTCAGTCAGTAGGCTCCCCCAGTTCCCTGTGTGCCCAGACAGAACCATAATGTAACTGCTGGCCCACATGTCTATCTACCTCACTGAACTATAAACTTTCCGAGGACAGGACATATGTCTCTTTTCCTTATATTCTCAGGACTTAATTGAGTGCCTTGCATGAAGTAGGTGATCAATGGGCGGTGACTAATTCAACTCGCCATTCAACTCTCAAACATCAAAGCAAGAAAGAACTCATTTACAAGAATTCTGACATTTAAAAATAGGAATTGCTGATATAATTCTGGACAATTTCTCTTCATTTTCTTCTCATAATATTTTACCATGAAAATTTTCCTACTTTTTTTTCTTTTTTTTCCCCCTTCACTTCAAAATAGCCAACTCAGTTTTATAACCTTAGATAAGGTTGAAAAGATGGGTTGTGAAATTGATTCTCACCAAAAAGGAAAATGCTGCTTAAGATTTTTTACTGAAAACTTTACTCCAGCTGTTAGTAAATAAAATATGGTGGTGCCTGAGTTACTGGAGGTTGTTTGCAGTCTTTTACCACCTTGATGATTTATTAAAAAATTGAAATACTCCTGGCCAGGGTAATAAAATTAAATGTACCAGCCCATGGAATGGGGTTTCCTAAGCCTGCCTTGCAAAAATAGGTTATCCCTTCAAAAAGCCATCTTTAACCAAAATAAGAAAATACTTATACAACAATGCAAATATGTATCTAGCATGAATTGCCATATAATAATTTAAACAATTCAGCAATTGTAAGATGGCAGTGTCTCTCTCTCCCATCCTACAAAAGATGCATTGTTCCCCTGGCATTTACCGCACTGTTTGGTGGTAAAGATTTCTTCTACCAAGGGAATGCAGCTTGACTTTCTCTATTAAACAGACTTTTAAAATAGCCAAATGGTCTGATGTATGAAGGTCATGCAGACAGATTTAATCACTTTTGATGCAAAGAAATAAAATGGAAGAAATTGTGTTTTCCTTCTGTTCTGGGCAAGTGTGGACGTGCCGTGCATACTCAGACACATGGAACAGTGGGGATATTGTTCAGCTGTTGTTTAGTTTAAAAATTATCTGCCGGGGAGCTGAAAAAGAGAAGGGAAAGCAAATGAAAAGTTGTGGTGAGTGAAGAGATAAGAGAGGAAGTAATCGAGAGAAAAATTAAGGAGTGAGATTAGGAAAGTGTGGGCAACCAAGGTTTATGTAATGCGGAAAATACACTGAGTTCGCAATTGTTAAAGGGTGAGTATGTGCAAGTTTGGGCAAGCAGAGGAAACAGTTAAGACAACCTCAAACAAGGTTAAAAAACAATTTTTAAAATCCAGAATTAAAAGGAAAAAGACTGGGGCGCCTGGGTGGCTCAGTCGTTAAGCGTCTGCCTTCGGCTCGGGTCATGATCCCAGGGTCCTGGGATCGAGCCCTGCGTCGGGCTCCCTGCTCGGCGGAAGGCCTGCTTCTCCCTCTCCCACTCCCCCTACTTGTGTTCCCTCTCTCACTGTCTCTGTCTCTGTCAAATGAATAAATAAAATCTTTAAAAAATAAAAATAAAAAAATAAAAAATAAAATAAAGAAAGAAAGAAAAGGAAAAAGACTAAATGTCAAGGGAAAAGACATCATCACGTCATCATGAGTCAGCAGCTTACTTTAAAATGCATCCAAAAAACAAGGTAGATGAATAGAGGGGTGGACTGATGGATTGGTGGACAGATACGCAACCAAGCAAATAAAGCAAAATGGTAACTGTAGAATCGAAGTGGTAAATATGTGGGTGTTCCCTCTGAAATTCTTTCAGCTGTTCTATATGCTGGAGAAATTTTGTACTGAAGTTCAGGGAGGGGTTGAGGCAGTGGGGGGGAGAACATCATCATAAAAGACTGAAACCCCACAGGTAGAAAAGACAGAACCTGGAGTTCAATCCAGTGGTCATATTGGGTACGTGTATAGGAGGCAGACTGGAGGTGCAGAGACTGGGGAGAGAAACTTCTAGCATTGGAAAGGCACCAAATCTGCATCACGTAATGAATGTAACTGCACCCCAGAAAGGTCATAAGCACATGTTGTGAGGTTAGTGAATTGGAGTGTGGCTCGCTATGGCACTGTGTTCGCTGAGACTCTTCGGGTTTGCAAGGGATGGAAATATGCTCGAGTTACCTTGGTTACTGCGGTTTTCTTACAAATCAGTTTAGGATAGATTTTGCTGCAACAAACAAGCTCTGAACCTGAGAAGCTTGTATCATCCACGGTTTATTTCTGACTCGTGATACATGAACATTTCTTTTTTTTTTTTTTTAAAGATTTTATTTATTTGACAGAGAGAGACACAGCGAGAGAGGGAACACAAGCTGGGGGAGTGGGAGAGGGAGAAGCAGGCTTCCCGCCGAGCAGGGAGCCCGATGCGGGGCTCGATCCCAGGACCCTGGGATCATGACCTGAGCCGAAGGCAGACGCTTTAACGACTGAGCCACCCAGGCACCCGATACATGAACATTTCAATCAACTATGGCTCTCTGCTCCATGTTGTCTTTACTCTGGGACTCAGGCTGACGGAGCAGCCTCTCTCTGAAATATCACTAGTTATCATGGCAAGTGAAAAGACTATGGTGAACCATGCTTTGACTCTTAGAGCGTGTGTTTGGAAATGACGTATGTCATGTCCATACATTGCTTTGACCAAAGCAGTCACATGGTCTCTCCATTAGAGAGAGCCCACAAACATTTGTGAACACTAATACATTCTATCTGGCACAGGGGCATAATGTAAACGTAGAAGGAGTGGAAGGAAAATGGGAATTCCTCTGACTAGGGGCAGGTCTCAGGGAGAAGTGACCAGTGTCCACAGCGGTTCAGGGCACAAGTCGGGCTAACCACAGTAGCTTCGTCCATCAGTAGCTTTGTGGCTCAACAACAGTTCTCGTTCTTGATCTATGTGGGACTTGGCCCTTTGGCATCACTACTCCCCAGAAGGAAGAATCTGATTGGGCTGGTAAGGTGGTACGACTCAGGATAGGCCATCCCTATTGGGCAGAACAATTGTTATCAGATCATTTCATAGCCACTTGCCATCCTAGAGTGGCTACCTACAGGGTATGACACTTATTCCTGGCTCTATCACTTGTAGCCAGGGTGATGGGGACATGGATAAAGCAGGGACAGAGGGCTGAAGTTGAGGCTGTGGGTATGGCATGCACTTAGAATACCACAGCCTCCTTTCCCACATAGCTATTCTCCACAGTAAATTTCCACATGCCAGAGACCCCCCAGACATGAACAAAGTGATAAATAACTCATGCTAGAAATGAGTACATACTTGGACTATACCCAGAGGCCAAAATACTTATCACAGCAAACTTCAAACAAAAGTTCAATTTTCCCCCAATGCATTAGAATTTCATTGGAGAAAAATAGTACTTCTCAAAAGAACTTAAAAATATGTACTCATAACACAAACTATTGACCAAGACTTTCAGCATGGGCCATGTGGTCATTTCTAAAAGTGTTCTTAATTAAAAGGAGTAATGCTAAAATAATTCTACCACACCTTTCCTGTGAGAATCTATTTTTTCCACTCCTTAGAAAACTTTTCCAAACAAAAGCTGATGGTATTTCTAATTCCCTTATTAGTCAAGGCCAGGAAATAAGAGTTTCTTCCTTCACTGACCAAAGCCCTTGCACTTTTTAAAGACACTCAGGTGTTTCACTCAAAAAATAAAAAACTACAATAAATGACCATTAGGTGGCAAGGACTCTAAGAAGAAATAGAAGATTCTGTTTTACTGAATTATTCATAGTGACAAATTTTAGTGTCATGAGATCACCAAATGACTTATCAGGAGTTAGAAATAGTTTCCTGATACTAACTTTTGTTTACAATACTCTTCTTTGTAATGGAATTTGATGAGCAACCGAAGCGAAAGGGAAAATTTTATGCTAAATGGGATAGGATAGGAAAAGAGGTGGAAAGTCTTATCACCTCTATCCAGACTCTGCATTTAATCCATATTTAAAGCTGAGATAAGCTTTATTTTGAGGTATCATTTTACTCATGCAAAAAACTCCTGATTTCTTTCCAAATTATGCAAGGTGTGCTGTTCCAGTTTGGCCCTGTTCGGTAAGCTGTACTGAGGACCTACTATGTGCCAAGCCTGTGCTGAACACTAGAGATAAAGAAATGAGTGAGCCATGGCTCCACTGTGGTTATTAATTCAACATCCAGCAGCCAATCCCCGGCTGGGTAGTAGCTGTGATGAGTAGAGAGGATTAACCCCCTCTCCAGCTCCGGGTGTGAACCCTGATAACACAGTCCAGATAATCCCACCCTACCTGCCACCAAGACCTAAACCAATCTGGTCCACATGTATCCTGGCCCAAGGGATTCACTGAATGAAGAATGGGTGCACAGTCAATTTCAGACTGATAAGGTATGAGAGGAGATGTGCTGGGGCTTCTGGGAAATCTTTTCCTTTGCTTTTCTAAATGAGCTCGATCATTCTCTCCTGGTTGCTGTAGTAGGTGGGGGCAAAGCTTAGGCCAGTGGCAGTAGCTGTTCTTGTCACTCTGAGGGAAGCCAGCCTGAGGATAAAACCAACTCTGCAAGAGGCCAGCCAGAGATGCAGAAGAGAAGCAAGTCCTCGATTACATCACTGAGCTCCTGAATCAAACCAATCCTGAAATCTTCCTTCTCTACCTCAGAGCTGTCTAGTTTCGTGAACCAATGAACCTCCTTCATTACTTAAGCCAGTTTTCTGCTATTTGCAGCATAATGAGTCCTAGCCAAGATAGCTTGCCCAGTATCCCTTCTGCCTTCTTTTGGTAACTGTACCCTGAGTTCCTTTGGGGGATCTACCCTTCCCCAATTCTAAAGCTATGTGCATTGGGTTAGGGATCCTTCCCTTTGCCTAACAGCCCACTACCCACTAAATCCCCCTAGTTCCAAGGACTGACTCCAAAGTAAGTAATTGACCTGAGTCAGTTCAACTAGAAACTCTGGAAGAGACTTTCTCTTTCTCAGGTACCACTTGAGCCTTTAAGACATAGGCTGGTGTCATAGGTGGGGACTGTTTGAGGGTAGAGCCAAGCCAGAGGAAACAAAATCAAGAGATGGAGAAGGAACCAAGTCATGAAGACATCATCTGGGCCCCCAGATCAAGCTGTGGAAGATCTCCCCATGGGAAAGCATGTACACAAACAAACAAACAAAAAATCTTTTTCACTGAAGTGAGTTTGAATGGGGTTTTCTGTCATTTTGAGGGACTGGCCCTCAGAGTTAACTAGCAGATATGGGACTGGTTAGTTCTGCATACTTAACACATCCAGCTAAAACAAAACTCTTTTGACTTCATACTACTTTTTACTACTAACAATATCAACCTTTTTATCAAAAGCTGCTTATAGCAAAAATTATTAACCTTACTCTGAATGCCCAAAATATTTTCAGAGATGCACTGGAAAGAATTTCCAAGCGAAGTTTACCACACAGCCACTAAGCCAGCTCTGTTCAATATATCAGTCCAATTAAGTTCTCATTAAGTTCTGATCTCTCATGTTCCAATTAAGCTAATCCAAAGGCATGGCTCGATGTCAGGGGATCACCAAGAACGTCGAGCCAGCTGTAATGTCTAATCTTTATGATGATATTTATGTGTCTCAAACTTAATTTGCTCCAGTGGAATACAACCCAATTCATGACAGAACAGGAATGGTATTGCGGCCTTTAATCAACCTTCAGTCTGAGAAAAATGCTGAAGTTCTATCTCAACAATTGCACAGTTGATTTCCTGCCTTAAGATCTCTCCCCCCTTCCAAATCACATAGACTGTGGGCAGCCCAGGGGTCCCAGGGAAGGCAGCTATAACTATAAATAGAAGACCAGGAAGGTCAATGTCAACAAAGATTCAACAAGGAACAAGCAAGTCTTCATGAAAACTCTACCCCCACGAAAACTCCAGTCTCAGTATCGAAATTATTTGCAACCTAGCTTCACAGACATGCCTCCAAGAGATCAAGGGCCTGGAGCACCCCCTTCAAGCCCTGCCCTCTGCTCAGAGAAGATGGAAAAACTGGTCAAGGCCTGTGCAAAAGGAAGATTCTGGCAGAGGCTCTGATGATCCTTCTCACTACTCCTGCCTGAAACAGCATTTATTCTTTCTCTTCACTGTCAACCTGGTCCCCTGTTTTCTCCCTCTTTTTCACCTCCTGAATCCCTCTTTCAAGCCCAATCCTGAATGACAACGGCTACCCCTTACTGAACACTCACCCTGTGCTAAGTGCCATACACACAACTTCTTACTCAATCCTCTCAAAAGCCCCGGTGAGGTGGGTACTATGATTATCACCCTCCCCATTTAACAGATAAGAAAACTGAGACTCATGGTTTAAGGAATCTTCCTAGGGGCCCAGAGCCAGCAAAAGTTGGAGGGGGAGATTCAAGCCCACCCGTGTGACTCCAGCACCCCTACCCTACGCTTCATCACTGTATTCTGTCAGAGCCCTCCACATGTCTGAATCTAATCTCCCACCAGTCTTTAACTCCCCACAGGGCCAGTCTTCAATCCACCTCTTCCTTACCTACTGCCCTCAGTTTTAGTTTTCCCTTCCAGCCCTAAGGAACCTTTCTCCTTTTTTTGTTTTTTGTTCTTATGTTATTGCTACTTTTCACTGTAGCTGTGCCAGTTACTGAGCTAAACACTTTAAATGCATTATCTTATTTAATTCTGATAAACTCTCTTACTACTACTAACAATTACTATTATTATTACTTCCTATTTTATGGAGGAGGAAACTGAGGTTTAGGAAGATTAAAATTACAAGGTCCCAATGCTAGCAACGTCCAAAGTCACGTATCTAGAAAGAGGTAGAACTGGGCCCTAAATTCAGGTGAGCAGAGTTCCAAACTCTACGCTTACTCATGAAGCTTCCCTTCTACTGCCTCCCACACAAGAGTAGCAGCTACTACCACAAAACTCTGGGTAGTTCCAGGTTTTCAGAACAGGGATTGGCAAACTTTTTCTTAAAGGACCCGTTGCAAATATTAGACTTGTGCCACAACTATTCAACTTAGCTCTAGTTAAAAAGTACAACAGTGCTCTTTTAGCGCAAAAGTGGCCGTAGACAATCTGTAAAGGAATGAGTGGGGCCGAGTTCCAATAAAACTTCATTTACAAAAACAGGCAGCCATAGGCCATAGTATGCAGACCTCTGCTTTAAAACATTATCAATCACTGATAGATGGATGATCTTTCGTGTGGAAGCATGGAAAAATCCACAGTACTTGATTTCGGACACAGAAATGTGATTTTCAAGAAAGCTCTGTTTCACCTATTTCCTGGATAACCCTTTTATTATTCTAAGAGATTAACAGTTTAAACATCTGTTGGATCTGTTATTTGTTTATGACTTGGGTTTTCTGGTTCCTCAAAAGTAGCAGGAGAAATTGCAGCTCTCTAAACAACCAAGAAGGTCAGTTACTTATTTTAAGGTAGGTTCTTTTAAAAAACAATCAATTGAACCTTATTTTCACTTTTTTTTTTAATGGCTTCCAATCCTTTAGACATTAATTCTCAAGAGAAGTTTGGGATACTTGCAGTCTTCCTTTCTTTCTTTTTTGGTCACTGTGGCAGTGATTCTAGCAGCTTCTTCAGCCTTGGAGGGTTCTTCATAGGGCATTCTCAGGTTCTGAGCTCACCATATTATTTCCAAGAGTTATGTCTAGATTTTTACAAATATATGTTATGTTTAAAAGGCACCAGTATTTTTAGAATGATGAGGAAAGTCCATCCTTGGCCATCTGTAATACCCAGAAATTAGTAACAAGGATGCCACCTTCCATTTATTCAAGTAACAACTGGTCACCCCGTCGGGGAGTAACATTCCTGTTGCAGACTTGCTATTTCCCAGGCATCATGTTAATCGTGTTCACAGCAGTTAATGCGTGCTGAGTGTTTTCTCTGTGCCAGGCACTCTTTTAAATTTTACTTAACTCATTTATCCTCATGACAGCTACACATTATTATTATTATTACTATTACTCCCATTTTACAGATTAGGAAACAGGGAAAGAGGAAGGTTAAATACCTTGCCCGAAGTCCCTTACTCATAGTTGGAAGAGTATGAATATGAACCCAGTTGGACTCCGGAGCTTGCTCTTTCACCCGTTACCTCCTTAACCCTCTCAATAATCCCACCTGTGCTTTACAAATGAGGAGAGGAGGTAGTTGCAGACAAGTAACGTCCCTGAAGTCACCAGGCTAGAGCCAGAAGTCAAACCTGCCACCTACCGCCAGATCCACACTAATTCTAATACAGCGTACGAGGTAAATTACAAAAAGCGCCACCGTTCTTCACCCATCCCTGGACCCACGCTCTCTGTGATGTAGCTTTATAGTTCTTCCCATCAAGAGGTGGAGCCTATTTCCTTACTCCTTGAATCTGAGCTGGCCTTGTTACTTGCTTTGGCCAATATAATGCCATGAAATTATTATCTTATTATCTTAAATAAGATAATGCCAATGTGCCAGTTCCAAGCCTCAGGCTCAAGAGGCCTTGAGAACTTCTACTCAAATCCTCACACCCTTGCCCAGCTACCACGTGAACAGTCCAGGGTTCATCTGATGGAAGCCGAGAGACCAAGTTGAACAGAGATGATGCATCCCAGCTAAGGCCATCCTAGACTAGCTGGTACCCAGCCTGCCTGGTAGCTACCCACAGACACATGAACAAGCTCAGCCAAGGCCAGGAGAACTTCCCAACTGAGCCCAGCCCAAATTGCTGCCTTGAAGGAGAGTGAACTAAATAAATTGTTGTTTTAAGCCACTAACTTTTGAGGTACTTTGTTATGTAGCAAAAGTTAACTGATGCCATGTATAATAAGTGAAATGCAATTCATGGCCAAATGGTAACGTTCTCCCTATTTAGTGGCCCAACAAGGCTGCTATCACAGCCACCTGGCACAAAGCCATGCCCCTGAAAGCCAGAGGACAAAGCTTCAGAGTAGAAAAGGAAAGTCCTGTCACAAAGCCACTGCCCTTTATTCTGTAAGACAACCATGGGGTCACCCTCAGGTCAGAGCCTGTTGACTTTCTTTTTAAGGCCTTGTCTTTTGAGGATGACTTTGATTTTTAGAAACAAAAGCAGCTCCTAGCCAAGTTTGGGAATGAAGTGATCAATGAATGTTGCCATTGTTAAAAAGAAGAAAGAAAAGAAGCATGACTATAAAGTTATAATAAGATTTTCTTGCATGGTTTACAAACTGGATCTGACAGCAATTCCAAGAGCCTCAAGGGAAGTATTTTCAACACTAATAGCCTTTTTTTTTTTAAAGATTTTATTTATTTATTTGACAGAGAGAGAGAGCACAAGCTGGGGGAGCAGCAGAGGGAGAGGGAGAAGCAGGCTCCCCGCTGAGCAGGGAGCCCAATGCTGGGCTCGATCCCAGGATCCCGGGATCATGACCCGAGCCGAAGGCAGATGCTTAACGACTGAGCCACCCAGGTGCCCCTCAACACTAACAGCCTTATTGACATAGAGCAGTACCCCCTTATCCACAGGGGGTAGGTTCCAAGACCCCAGTGGATGCCTAAAGCTGTGGATAGTACTGAACTCTGTATGTACTATGTTTTTCCTATAAATACATACCTATGATAAATTTAATTTATAAATTAGGCACAGTAAGACAACAACAACTTTAACAATATGCTGAAATAAAAGTCATGTGAATGTGGTCTCTATCTCTCAGAATATCTTATGGTCCTGTACTCACCCTTCTTCCTTTAGTGATGATGTGAGATAATAAAATGTCTGCGTTACGAGATGAAATGAAGTGAATGAGGTAGTGGTGTTAGGCTACTATTGATCTTCTGATGATCATCAGAAGGAGCATCATCTGCTTCTGGAACACGTGTAACCATAGGTCACTGAAATCTCAGTTTAGGGGGCACTGCTACAGTGGGACTGAGTGCCTGTCTCGGAAGCCAGACTCCTGGCTCCAGCCCTGGCTCTTCCTCTGAGTGGCCTTGTAAATGGGGGTACTTCTTGAGCCTCCATTTCCTCATCCACAAAATGGGGACAATAAAACCACCCATTCCAAGGGTTGCTGTGATGATTAAATAAGATCACAATGTGAAATAATGCCTGGCATATAAGAAGTACTCTATAAAGGACTGCCATCCATCACCGCTGATTAATCACTTAGAAGGTAACTGGTAATGGTAGATGATTAAGAAATAGCCCTTAACTTGGAGCCATATTTCATATTTCGGTATTAATTTCCAAAATGTGAAATTGGGATCTGTTGTCTGGACCAACTTCAATGCGATAATATTCAAACGTAACAAGATCAGGTAAAAACCTAGTTTCCTCTACTCAAAACCTACCCAAGAGAAACGAAAACATATGTCCATACAATACTTATATGCAAATGTTCATAGCAGCATTATTCATAATAGCCAAGAAGGAGAAACAACCCAAAACACAATGTGGTATATCCATACCATTGAATATTATTCAGCAATAAAGATGAAGTACTGATATATGCCACAACGTAGATGAACCTCACAAGCACGGTACTATGTGAAATAAGCCCAATGCAAAAGACCAAATGTTATGTGATTCTAGTTATATGAAATGTTCAGAAAAGATTTACCAAATCTGTGGAGATAAAAAGTAGGTTAGCTGTTGCCTGGGGTAGGGGTGGAAATGAAGAGTGACCAGAAATAGTCACTAGAGATTTTGGGGGATTTATGGAAATGTTCTAAAATTAGATTGTGGTGATGGCCGCACAACTCTGTACCTTTACTCCAGTTAAAATGAGTGGATTTTTAAAAATCACTTTTTTAAATTGTGGTAAAATATACATAATATTTGCCATCCTAACAATTTTTTAGTGCATAGTTCAGATGTGTTAAACACCTTCACACTGTGTAACCCATCTCCAGAATTCCTCTCATGTTGCAAAACTGAAACTCTACCCATTAAACAGCAACTCCCCATTCCCTCCTCCCCACAGCCCCTGGCAACCATATGCCTCTTTCTGTCTCTATGAATTTGACCACTCTAGGTACTTCATGTAAGTGAAATCATACATATAAATCATACTTTGTATTTCAACCGATGTTGTGTTTTGTTTTGTTTTTTTGTGACTGGCTTATTTCACTAGGATAATGTCCACAAAGTACATTCATGTGGTAGCATGTGACAAGAAGAGTTCCTTCCTTTTAAAGGCTGGATAATATTCCATTGTACGGAGATACCACATTTTATCCATTCATCCATGATGGACACTTGGGTAAAATGAATGGATTTTATGGTATGTAAATTGTATTTCAATAAAGCTGGGTGGTTTTTTTAGATTTTATTTATTTATTTGAGAGAGAGAGAGAGCACAAGAGGGGATGGAGGGGCAGAGAGAAGGAGAAGCAGGCTCCCCACTGAGCAGGGAGCCCAACATGGGGCTTGATCCCAGGACCCTGGGATCATGACCTGAGCCAAAGGCAGATGCTTAACTGACTGAGCCATCCAGGTGCCCCAATAAAGTTGTTTTTCTAAAGTTTTTTTTTTAATATTTTATTTATTTATTTATTTGACAGAGAGAGAGACAGCGAGAGCAGGAACACAAGCAGGGGGAGTGGGAGAGGGAGAAGCAGGCTTCCTGCTGAGCAGGGAGCCCCATGCGGGGCTCGATCCCAGAACCCTGAGATCATGACCTGAGCTGAAGGCAGACGCTTAACGACTAAGCCACCCAGGCACCCCTTAAGTTTGATTTATACATCTCCCTGTTAATGGACTTTAAGGTCATTTCCATTTCTCTGTATTTGGAACAATGTTGCATTTAATGTTCTTCTTCCGAGCTTCTTGTTACAAAGACTGAGTTTTTCTGGCCATAGTACAGATTTAGAAGGGAAATTTTTAGGTCATAGAGTGTATTTTCTTTTTTTTTTTAAAGATTTTATTTATTTATTTATTTATTTGACAGAGAGAGACACAGTGAGAGAGGGAACACAAGCAGGGGGAGTGGGAGAGGGAGAAGCAGACTTCCCGCAGAGCAGGGAGCCCGATGTGGGGCTTGATCCCAGGACCCTGGGATCATGACCTGAGCCGAAGGCAGATGCTTAACGACTGAGCCACCCAGGCGCCCCCATAGAGTGTATTTTCAATTTTACTAGTTTTACCAAATTTTTCTCCAGGAGGGTGGTACCAATTATATAGTACAACATGACAGTTCCAGGGCACCTGGGTGGCTCAGTCCATTAAGTGAGCCCCGCATTGGGCTTCCTGCTCAGCATTGAGTATGCTTCTCCCTCTCCCTCTGTACTCTCTTTCTTGCTCTCTCTCAAGTAAATAAATAAAATCTTAAAAAAAAAAAAAAAGAACATGAGAGTTCCTCTCCACAGCTTCATCCATTGCTCATATTGCCAAACTTTTACATGTTTGCCGATCTGCAGCATTGAGTATCTTTTGATTTGGCTCTCTGGGTTTCCCCTTTTGTGAACTTCCTGATCATACCCTTTGTCTATTTTTCTGTTTCATTGTTCTGTTGTGTTGTCCTCTTTTTTTCTTATTGATACATAGGAATTCTTTGTAGTCTGAATACTAACCTGTTATATATGTTGCAAGTATGTAGGACAGATTAGTGGATAAAGGTCAAGTCAACTAAAGGCAGAGATCAATAGGAGTTGGAAAGTGCCTGGAGCAGAAAATTAACAGGGTTTTGGGGCCTGAAATCAGGGCCATTGTGGTATTCATTATGATCATCCTGCATGTGCTTATAATAGGACCCAAGAATAAGAATTATAGCAAGCTATTTATTGAGCACATGCTATGTGTCAGGTCCAGTGCTAAGCAACTGATCTAGCCTGTTGCTCAGAATGAGCCAGTGAGGTAGATATTATTGTCCCTCTTCCATGTATGAGAAAACAAGGGCTCAGTGACATGAGGTTATTCATTTAAGTAGCTCAGTTGAGATTTTAACCCAGCTCTACCTGATTTTAACATCTTGCTCTTAAAAAAAAAGTTTTAAGTGTATTCTGTTTGGCATGCTGTATTTTACCTTTTTAAAAATTAATTGTCAACAGTTAAAAGGACAGTTCATGGTAAAATCTGGATTGGGGGTTTTTACTGGAAACTCAGGAGATAGGGTCATACTGATCCCATGTTCCAGCATGGTAACTATCAGTAGGAAATGAGGAGCATAGCAGCTGCCCCTGTAATGCATGAGCTTGCTTGGTGGCCACAGTCCCCACCACTCCTTGGTGTCCCCTTGTTATTCCAAGCATCTTTCAGTGCCTACCTGGCCCTGCAGTCCTTTGAATATTTTCCTCTTAAGATAAACAGTGTTGGGACACCTGAGTAGCTCAGTCAGTTGAGTATCCCACTCTTGGTTTCGGCTCAGGCAGGTCACGATCTCATGGATTGTGGGATTGAGCCCCGGGGCATCAGTCTCCATGCTCAGTTCGGAGTCTGCTTCAAGATTCTCTCCCTTTGCCCCTCCCCACCACACGCGTGCGTGTGCTCTCTCTCTCCCCCCCATTAAATAAATAAATCTTAAAAAAAAAAAAAAAAGACAAAACAGTGTTGATACACTGGGTGTGGCTGAATAATGGCCCCTCAAAAATATCCACATCCTAGCCCCTAGCTCCTGTGGATCTGTTACCTTACATGGCAAAAGAACCTTGCAAATGTGATGAAAGATTCTGAAATGGGGAGATTATCCAGATGGGCCCAATGCAATCACTGGGGCGGCAGAAGGAGATATGATGATGGAAGCAGGGGTCCAAGCAACGCTGTTGCTGGCTGTGAAGACAGAAGATGGCCTCAAAGCAAGCAATGAAGGTGGCCTCCACGATGAACACAGTCCTGCAGACCCACTTTAGACTTCCGAACCACAGATATTCTGTACCCTGCAATGAGCAGGATAGTCCTGCACAAGAAAAAACTGTTCTGCATCCTAAATACTTTCAAATATCCCACTGGATATTTACTAGATTAAAAAACTGGTTTATAATCAATCATCTGGGGCGCCTGGGTGGCTCAGTCGTTAAGCGTCTGCCTTCGGCTCAGGTCATGATCCCAGGGTCCTGTTCAGTGGGGAGCCTTCTTCTCCCTCTGTCCCTTCCCCTGCTTGTGTTCCCTCTCTCGCTGTGTCTCTCTCTGTCAAATAAATAAAATCTTAAAAAAATAAATAAATAAAAATAAAAAAAATTATAATCAATCATCTGAGCCCAGAATGTAGCTCCATTTAACATACAAATGCAGGCCGCGTGTTTTTGTTTTTTTTTTATGATTTCAATATATATTGATTTTTCCAGGAAAGCAGCTACCATGTATGCCGAGAAAATAGTACTTGTTTTATTCAGAACCTAAGAGTTTCTCACCATTTCAGAAAAATCCTGTCACCATGGATAGCATCACTTACAGTGAGTGAGTGACTGACGCATCATGTGTGATCCAGTCTGCCTTTTATAGCTGTCATAATCATGGTGATTCTACGTATACGTACAAGTGAGTGACTACTCATATCTTCTAGTGTAATTTTACCTGAGCTTTAAAAAATTAAATAAATATTACTTATGTTGTGAATGGTTTTCATTTTATTTCTCCCTTATGCTATAGTCCACTATATAAACAAGCCACTATATATATTTGAAATTACTGCACAGATAGATGTGATAGATTATTATGCTAATGGGCACCTAATTAACCATGCCTCCTAGGACCATGCCCCTTTGCAATGTGACCTTGCCACTTCTTCTAGAGGGAGTCTGTTTCTCACCTACTTATGAGTTGCTGGCTTTGTGAATTGCTTTGACCAAAAGAATGTGGTAGAAGGGATGCTGTGGGGGTTCCTGAGCCTCAGACTCACACTTCTGCCTTTGCCCTCCTGGAAGGCTGCCCTGAAACCACCAGGCTGTAAAGGAGCAGGGCTGGCCTCCTAGACGATGAGAGAGGCATGTGGAGGAGAACTGAAGCGCCTAGCCCACACCAGCACCCAGGCTCCAGCCCCGTGCATGAGGCCAGACGGGCCTCCCAGCCCTGCCCAGTCACCTGCTGAAAGCAGTCACCTGAGTGAGTCAAGGTGAGACCAAGAGAAGAGTCAGCCCATAGAAATAATAAATCCTTGTTTTAAGCCGTGAAGTTTCCAGGTAGTTTATGATACAACAACACAGCAATCAGGTAACTGATAAATAGGTAATAAATATTATCTAAGCATTTCCTTTCAGGACATGAAGAGGGCTCTATAAAATGTGACAAGGGGGCACGGGGCCCAATAGGGTAGAGAACCACTGCTCTGATGAGTTCCCACTGCTCCTAAAATAAAACTCACACTCTTTACTGGTTTATATGATATGGCCGCTACAGAGCGACCTTGCCCACTTCACCTCCCATCTCATTCACTTGCTCTGCTCCCTCCATACTGGCTTCCTTTTTGTCCCTGGAGTAGTGACTGAATTTGGCAGTACTGGGTCATCAGGAAAACTTAAGAGGAGTTGTACCTGAGGATTTCAGTGCCAAAGTGCCATAAGTTAAAAACAGAACAAATGGTAAAAAGATGGAGCTGAGTGACTTACTCAGTTTATCAGTGAAAATGAAAAAGAAAGAAAATCACCTAGATGGGGGAGCAAAGTTAAATATATGGGTGTGAAAATGTTTATTTATTTATAATTTCTATTTTTTATAGTTACAAAAGTAATTCACACTTATTTTCAAATATTCACAAAATTTTCAAAAATTACCAAAATACTTTGGAGCAAAGGCCTCCAAATTTTCACCTCTCACCCAGCTTACATGTTACTTTCCGCTTATCGGCTAATAGATTTAGATACTATCATTTACATTCATTTACCTTTGGTTTGGTCTCTGTAACCGCATATGTCAGTATACACACAGGAAATGACTGTACAGTATCTACTGTCAATTCACAGATGTAATTCCATCAACTATTTGTACAAAGTAATCATTTCCCATTCTTTATCTTTCACAGAGTATGTTTAACACAATATAAAATATTGCTAGCACCCAGCTAATGTCATGGCAAAACTAAAAGGCCCATTCACTTTCTTTATAGATGCCACCTACATCTCTGTGACCTTTCTTTTTTTTTTTTAAAGATTTTATTTATTTATTTTAGAGACAGAGAGCACGCACATGTGCGCGCACGAGTGGGGGGCGCAGAGGGAGAGGGAGAAGTAGACTCCCCTCTGAGCAGGGAGACTGACTCGGGGCTCGATCCCAGGACCCTGAGATCATGACCTGAGTCAAAGTCAGACACTTAAGCAACTGAGCCACCCAGGCACCCCTTCTCTGTGACCTTTTTATACGTAGTTGAAAACAACTATCTGGGGAAGGCTTAAATAAATCTATTTCACTTGTTAAATTCATCTCAGGAAATGCACAGGGTCTTCATTTAATCTTAAGGCTGAGATAATTCATGGGAATCATTCCTTTAAGGTTTAGTCTTCCAGTTGTAATCTCCTCCAAAAATTAAGGACTAGAGAAATATCTGCTTGTTAAATAAGCTGAATTTTATTCTGAGCATTTAAAAGATTAAAACATCTAATGATGAACAAACCATTTGTTTAGTGTCTTTATGAAATTCACCAGAGTTCCATTCATAATATTTAAAATGACATGTATAAAGGAATTGAATTATGAATTAATCGAAATCAAAATCATCAAGCTTACACAGCTTGTCTGGGGCAGAGTCAGGTTGGAAGCAAAGTCTGCCTGATTCTGGAGGCTCAGTTCTGAACCACTGGACCATGTACCATAGACTGCCTCATTCGTGTGTGTGTGCATGTGTGTGTCTAATTGGCCAAATGCTCTATGGCATAGCAATGAGGTGCCGCTCATTATTCTCCCTGCCCCCCTTCTGCTTTATTCCCTCCAGTTTTCCTCGGAGTGTCATGGTACTCGCGGGACAATCTAAATAAAAGATTCTGCCCCACGAGGCCTGCATGAGGGCCTGGTCTGGGTGACTGCCCCAGATCGGCCTCACTTCTCACTCCTTTTCTCCACAGCTTCCAGACCCGTTTTTCATATCAGAATGTGCCCTGTGCTTGTGGCAAGCCACTGGACTGACCACAGCGTGGTCTGGTGTCAAACTCCTAGACTCAGGAAGCAGAGTACTGCTCGGCTTGAATCTTGGCTCTACCACTTACTAGCTGTTCCCTTGAGCTTGTTGGTTAACCTTGGCACTGCAGGGTCCCCATCCGTAAGACTGAAATAAGAGCACCCACATCAGAGGGTTGCTGGGAAGATGAAATGAGTTTCTGCAGATCAAATGTTTAGAACAATGTAAGGGCCCTAAAGTGCTAGAAACTGCTCTTCTTCAATTCCAGCTTCTTGCTCAACTCTCTGGCTCTCCATCTGTTAGGAGGCCGCTTCAGTTTTAGAGGGCTGGCTCCTTACTCAGCTCTAGCTCTAGGGGAAGCCACTCTACAGTTTACGTTCCTCCAGAGGCAGTAAATGGAGACACTGCAGGTACAGTTAGTAAATTAGCTCTTGCGTGTAATAGCTAGGGCAAACTGACAAGTGCTCCCATAACTTAACTGCTATCTCAAAAATTGGCCCTGACTTTTGAGGAACCATATTCATTCATCCAACAAATATTTAGTAGGTCCCTACCACGTCCCAGGCGCTGCTGGAGCTACATCATAGAACAAAACAGAAAATAACGAAAGCAAGGAAACCTAACTATAAGTCAGGATTTTAAGGGCAAAATACAAATCAGCAATTACTTCTTGAGTGACCTAATATAAATGCTGTTTCAAGATATAATTTGAATGGCCCCAATAAACAATGAATCATGCTGCTGTTTAAGAGTCATTCGGATGCGAGTTCAGTTGTGGGTGACAGATAAGAATGCTCCAGTTATGTAATTTTGGCTGGAGGCTGGTTATCATTCAGTTTAAGCATCTATTCCCACTGACAGGATGTGAGGAACAGCTGAATTGAGAAAATGCAAATCTGTTGCGCAGATCTGGGTAAGAGAAGCTCTACTTGGGTCTGACAAATGTTGCTGTAATTTTCAAGCCTTCAAAAATAACCCACTAAAGACTACATGACCAGGGGGTGAAAAAGGAGGGAATTAGATTTAATTAAGAAATCCTAAATCAGGAAATGAAAGAAGCTAATGGTAATCCACCCATCTTGCATATCTGTAGTATTCAAATTACTGAGCTTCGGGGCAAAGCCTGAGGGAAGGCTGGGTAGGACGCTAACCTTCCTTGGTGCCTGCGAACCTCATTAAATGCTTCCCCCCATCCTCCTGGTAACAGGAGCACCTCTGCCATCCCCCGCCTCCTTTTTTTTCTGCCATTCCTTTATTAGGGGAGGAAACAGGCTCACAGATCACTTAGGGTCCTACCACAAGGAAGCAGTTGAGCAGGATTTTGGACTCCAGTGTGTCTGGCTGCCTTGAAAGTTTATCAGTTTTTGCAAGCTAACAGTTTTAAGAACCTACATATTCTACATTCCTTGATCATTCATTACAACATTTAAACTTTAATGCTCCATTCAAACACCCTGCAGCATTTTATGTTTAGACTGGTTTCATTTAGTCCCAGAGGCAGCTCATCTGCAGGACATCAAAGATGAAATATGAGTTGGCACAAGGATGCCTCATTAATCTCTAATACAAATAGAAATATCTCTGATTCTTTAAAAGCATTTTATCATTGCCTGGAGGCTGGAAACCATTTCTAGCCCCCTCATTACAAAATTATTTATGGGCAAACAGTAGAGATATAACCCTCATGTAAAATCTTAATTACTGCCCTTTTAGCTGATTTTTGTGTCTTGTGAAAGGGTATAAATTAGAAGAGTAACAGCTGAAGAAATTAGAACAAAGTCTGCACAGTTGAATATAGCTGTGTTAAGGTCTAGACGTGCATTCACAGCACCTAGATCCACTCTTGTTGTTTCCCCACATCCATTCTTATTTCAGAGAACAGATACAAAGGGAGAAAAAAAAAAAAACCCTTCAGCTACCAAAGGCTTTACTGCTCATTTGTGGTTTTCTTGAGGACCAGGCCATAGCTGGTCCTCTCTGTGTCCCTCCCTAGGGTATGGCCCGGTCATCAGCACATAGTAGGATTTAATAAATATTTGTTGAACAGAACTGAATTTGGGTGACTTAATCTGTCTACGGATATTCTTTACGCATATTCAAACACAGGTTATTTCCACTGTGCTCCTTTCTTTTTTTTTTTTTTTTAAGATTTTATTTATTTGAGAGAGAGAATGAGATAGAGAGAGAGAGAGAGCATGAGAGGGGGGAGGGTCAGAGGGAGAAGCAGACTCCCTGTTGAGCAGGGAGCCCGATGCGGGACTCGATCCCGGTACTCCAGGATCATGACCTGAGCCGAAGGCAGTTGCTTAACCAACTGAGCCATCCAGGCGCCCCCACTGTGCTCCTTTCATTGTTTAATCATTGTGTGCCATTCTTTGTTCAATCTAATAAAAGGTGCAGCACACTGAATATACTTTGGCCAACAGCAAGATTAAAAAGAAAGATCCCTGAAATGTGACTTGCGGACGGTCTGGTCTCCCTCATTTAATAGCAGGACCTGAAGCCAGAGCGATAAAGCCACCTGACATCAGCAGGGTCAGGCTAGGGGCTCTGTTCTCTGGCCCCTGGCCTCACTTCCACCCTGCGGCACCTTGCACCTCTTAGCACCACACAGTGGAGGGGAAGGTCAATTATGAATGGGGGACGGACATTAAGCCCTCAGGAGAAGCCAAATGAGCAAATGAAAAAATTATAAGTGGAAACAGTTCAGATTTTATAACCTACGGCAAGTAACAAAACTGTTCTTCAAAAAACAGATATGGATTTTAAAAAATCAGTATTTCCTGGAGCTATTTAGAGGACAGCTTCCAACTTCCATTGTTTGGGAGGGATGAAGTTAGGATTATCTAGGTTATGGGTGTCTCCTCAGTATGTAAAAGCACCATCCGGGCAGTATGCACCTCTTCTCAGAGAGAGACTCTGCTGAGGGGCAAGGAAACAGTTGATACAATTAGCTGTGAATGCTCTAAAGACTCTGGGATGTAGCAGCTGACTGAGGTTTGCACTGTAGTTAAATTGCACTGCCAATTTTTTAAGTATCATTTTGAATCATAACCTGGATCTGAATCCTAACTCTGCAAATTCATCTTGATCACTTTTCTAAATCTCTTTGTTCTTCTGTTTCCTCATCTGTAAAATGCAGAGGACACTAACAGAAGGAATCTCATAGGGCTGTTGGAAGGGCTGAATGAAATAACGAATGATCAAGCATTCAGCAAAGCACCTGGCACAGAGTAAGCTCTCGGCCAATATTAAATATTGTTGCTATTTTACTCTCTTCATGTGGGCCATTCAAAATTCTAGTATTCTCAAAACTGTGCAGGGAACACACACACCCCAAAGTATCCTGTCAACTGTAGAAAAGAGGGAGCCTCCACATGGGTATTTACGGGAGGGTGAGCCAGGATTGGAACTCCATTCACACAGAAAACTGGCTGCAGTGTGACCATGACTAATGCTCAGCAAGCACTCACTGTGGGCCAGGCCTCTCCTGAAGCAAGCTACATGCATAATATTGAGCATGAAGTGGAGTATGGAGAGGCCAGAGGTGGGAAGATCAATCCAGAGTCAGATAAAATATAAGGAGAGCTTTAATCCACACACACAGTCAATGGGAGCCAATAAACCTGGTAGATGCCAATTACCCAGGAGAAGGGCAGGCAGGGAGGCCAAGAAGGCAGAAAACCTCTCTAGAGCCAAGCAGCCAGACAGATGGCGGTGCATGTGTGTGCACAACTAGATGTCATGGCTGGAGATGAGTGAGCAAAACAGAGCTTTCCCTCCCAAAGGGATTGTTTTGAGAACGACCACTTGATGGTACTGAGATAATGAGGTACCATCTGATAAAAATGAATTACTGAGCATTTAGAAATAAACCCCACAGAGCAACTGACCTCAAAACATTTTTCTTTCTTTGCTTGGTGAAGCAGGCTAGCCATTCCAGGAAGCAGAACTGGAAAGATGTATGTTTCCAAATATTCCTTGGGGGAACCTAAATCAAGCCAAAAAAAAAAAAAAAAAATCCCACTGAAAATCCCAAATAGCCCAGATGAATCTGGGAGAAATGTTTGTTTCTGAACCAAAAAAAGATACTGTCCATGAAATAACATGACCTTAAATGTTGCATTTTACTCCAGACTGCTGAGTTAGGCTGTATTATTAAACAAACTTAAAATATCTTTGAGCCTTTGTGGGCTGGCGAGGATGTAGAGGGGTCCTGCACTGGGCCAGGGCCACAGGCACAGCAAGGAGGCCAGTGTGGCTGGAGGGAAAATAAGCAAGGGAAATATGGTAGCAATGAGGCCAGAGAGGAACAAGGTGGGGGTACAATGGATTGTACCACAGTAATGGTGGTGGTGGGTGCCAAGGCCCAAAGCACACTAGCAGAGAGAACAGAACAAAGCAGTAGGAGAGGTCTGGCACAGGAAAGGCCAGAGGAACTGGGCCCAGGGAGAAGATGGAGAAAGTCTATACCTCTGACTTCAACCCACAATGCAGGGCAGCGTGATACTTTCATCCACTTTTTACATTCTCCCCTTTGATTTTAATGTAGAATCAAGGTATGCTTGCTGTTATTTATTATTTTTATTATATTTCAACCTTAAAGACAAACCAGTGGGATAAAGGTACTTCTCTTAAAAATAAAAATTAAGGGGTGCCTGACTGACTCAGGGTTGTTAGTTTAAGCACCATGTTGGGCATGGAGGCTACTTAAAAATGTTTAAAAAGAGGGCGCCTGGGTGGCTCAGTTGGTTAAGCGACTGCCTTCGGCTCAGGTCATGATCCTGGAGTCCTGGGATCGAGTCCCACATCAGGCTCCCTGCTCGGCGGGGAGTCTTCTTCTCCCTCTGACCCTCCCCTCCTCATGCTCTCTCTCATTCTCTCAAATAAATAAATAAAATCTTTTTAAAAAAATGTTTAAAAAGATAAAATTCTGATATATATTTAAAAAATAAAAAATAGGGGCGCCTGGGTGGCTCAGTCGTTAAGCGTCTGCCTTCGGCTCGGGTCATGATCCCAGTGTCCTGGCATCAAGCCCCGCATGAGGCTCCCTGCTCGGCGGGAAGCCTGCTTCTCCCTCTCTCACTCCCTTTGCTTGTGTTCCTGCTCTGGCTCTCTCTTTCTGTCAAATAAATAAAATCTTTAAAAATATAAAATTAAAAATTAAAAAATTAAAATTAAAATAAGAACATATTCTTTCGTATTTTTGTGGTCTCCCTGAGGTCTGTCCATCCCATCCCCATCCTCTGGTTTTGCAATGTTACAAGCCCCAAATTATAAAAGACAAAAATCTCACTTCCTTACTTACATGTTTTTGGATCGACTGTTCCCAACTTAACTTGAGGACAGGGTACATGCGAGTCCATGGTCAAATGAGGAACTGAATAAAGGTGCTCTGTATTGAAGCCATGGAGAACCGTTTCCTCTAATGGTGAAACCTGATGGGGGGTTTGGGGAGGAAATCAATTCATATAAATAGCTTAAATAACTATATTTTCCTGTATAACCTAACAAAGGATAAAATTCTGTATTAACTTCAGGTTCAAGGGGCATAACGAGTACAAATCTTTGTCCCTCTTCCTTTCCGAGACACCTATAAATGACAATCAAGGAATAAAGCCCTAATAGAGAAAAGAACAGGAGGACCATTAGTGGATGAAAGATTTGACATTTCCAAAAGAAACAGGGATGAAGCAAATGGTCAAATAAGAGAGGTAATGGCAGCCCAGGATCCACAGGAAGAAACTGTCCCAGGGGATGGGAGTCCCTATTCCCATCAAAACTCCAAAAGGCTTCGATTCTTAGGGGTTCAAGTCCTCAGAGGATGGGAATGAGAAAGGGAATGATAAACAGGCGGGGTTAAGTGAAAGTCTGACTGGGGCTCCACTGGCCTGCTGTCTACATTCCCCCTTCTCCTGCTTCCGCCCCTTTCAATATACATAAAGCTCCATTCCCACCAGCATTTTATATCCAGGTCTCCCTCCTTCCCAATGATTCCAGTGATTTCCAATGACTCCAAGGATTGGCCAAGCTGGTAGCCAAAAGGGAAAAAAAAAAAAGCTCACCATTGATTTGGAGGCTCTCTGCCTGCAACCCTGAAGCAAAAGTCTTCCAGTAGACAAGCACTCCCCACAAGCTCCTAGTCAATGTTTCTACTCATAGAAGAGACTCATCCAGAAAACAAACCCACATGTACAATAGAAGAAAATCATACCAGCTACATAGAAAAATCCACTCAGATGCCCATTTTAAATTTTGAATAAATAACAAAATTCTCTACACAGATAAAGAACATCAACAGCATAAAAGACAGAGATCAGGATCTACAAAGAACAACTGACTGGAAGAAGCACCAACAATTCAGGGAAGGGAACTGTAATTGGTATCTGCGGAGAAATTTGAGAAAGCATTAAATCCACAGAGCAAGAACAGGACACTATTAAAAAAAGAACAATCACAGGCCAAGAAATTTCTTAGACACAGAATCTCTACTAGTGGCAGTTGCAATAAGCTACTGCCAAGTATAGAGACTTAGGTTTGGGTCCTATCCCTGTGACCCTGCTCAATAACCCGACTCTCTCAGAGCCCTGCTCTTTTATTTTAAACTCCATTAAGCCCCTATTTTACTCCAAGCATACTGCCTGAGGGCCCCCCTTCCTGGCTGCCTTGTCCTTGGCCCTCTTAGTACAGTCTTTTTTATCTTACCCACACTGGCATGCATACAGAAACATGCTCTATCCCCAACTGTCCCCAACATGGACATGTGTTGACTCCTTTGTAAAGACCTTTCTCATCCAGGATCTCATTTGAGCCCCACAGAGGTCCTGTGAGTTAGTCAAGGATTATCTGTTCCATTTAACAGAGGTGGAAACTAAGGCTCAGAGAGGTTATATGATGCCCTTTAAGTCGCACCATTAGTAGTAGAGCTAGGGCTGGGCCCAATTTCTGGTTCTAATTCCAGTGCCTTCCCTTTCCCACCTCCCAAACTCATTACGTCAGCACCATTCTCACATAAGAGCCTTTCATTTAAGTTGGGGTCTGGGTGATACTCACAGTAATCATAGCTTCTTGTTTGACTTTATATCCCTCTGGAAAGGGAGGCAGCTCAGCTTCATACTCTAAAGGGAGCAGGAAAAAAATCCTCAATTCCACACTTCATTGCAGTTTGTGATGCAATTTCCTTTCCTCTGAATAAAACATCCTTAAATTTTATTTTGGTTGATGGTTTATAGAAGTAAAAACAACTGGCTACTATAGGTTAATAACTCCTGTGAACCACCTTACTTAAAATGGATGAGATGATTGTTCTCTTGTATGACAGACTCAAGGCTTTATGTAAGAGTTTGAGACTCTTTGGCTGAGAAGGTACAACTTTAGATTTTGCCCCCATTATGATAACTAAGGGGAGATACCAGCAGCTACAGAGAGGAGGGGAGAAAAGAAAGAAGAGGAGCACATGATGGGAGGGCAGAATAAAAGTGACAGAGAGATGAGCTGTCTCTTGAAGTCATGAGGATGAGCATGAAGGTAGGATGGCCTGATTGGGGTTTGCATCTGGAAGAGTAACCCCATAAAGACCTTGCTACTCAAAGTATGCCCAAGAACCAGCAGCACTGGCATCTCTGGGGAGTTAGAAATGCAAAACCTCAAACCCACCCAGACCTGCTGAATTTGAACCTACATTTTAATGAGATCCCAGGTGACTTGTACGCACAAGTGGGAGTAGTTCTGCTGTCAACTCCGGGAGCTTGCTACCCTGGCTGCACGCAAAAATCACTGTGGAGCTTTTTGAAAATACCAAAGCCTGGCCCAACTCCAGAAATTCTGATTCAATGGGTCTAGGGTGGAGGCCTGGGAATCAGTATTTTTAAAGTTTTCCAGCTGATTCTAATGTGCAGTGAGTTGGAGAATGATTGCCAGGTTTCAAGGCTGTTCACAGTCAACCTGTTGGAGAGCCTAACGCAAAGAACAGTCCATACAAGTTCTGCAGGGTAACAAGAACTATTGCTCAGAGAGGGACAGAAATGCTCATCGGCTATCTTAGTTAAATCCCTAAAAGAGAGTGGTAAAAATATTTCTGGAAAAGCCAATGTTTTAAAGGCAAATGCATAGCCGCTTTGCAGCAATGAGGAAAAACAGTTTTTGGGCAAGATGGTATGGATGGAATGAATAAAATTGTATTGGACCTATGTTTTGTTCTACTACCTGGTTCCCTGTCAGTGAAACATCTCTTGGCTTTTTTTTTTTAACCCCTAGTTATCATGCTGGGGACCAGTATGTCAGGCTGTAGGTTGCAAGCAGTCTTGATTCCCAGTACCAGCTATATTAGTTTTTAATGCTATGTAACAAATTACCACAAACTTAGCAACATAAAACAATACAAATTTATTATTTCACAGTTCCTGTAGGTCAGGAGTCCGGGTATGGGATCAGGCTCAAATCAAGGTGTTGGCCATTCATGGCTGTGATCTCATCTGAGGGTTGGGTCCTCTTCTAAGATCATGGGTTGTTGGCAGGATTTAGTTTCTTGTGGCTGTAAGTCTGAAATCCCCATTTTCTTTTTGTTGGTGGGATTCTCAGCTCCTAGAGGCCACCCTCAGGTCCTGTCAAGGACAGTTCACACATTGTTATTTGCTACTTCAAGGCGAACAGGAGTCTCTTCTGCTTTAATGACGTTGACTTAAGGGCTCACCTGATTAGGTCAGGGCCACCTGCTGTGATCTTCCTAAGTTAAAAGTCAACTGATGACAAACTTCAATTACATCTGGAAGATCCCTTGGTGGCAACGCCTAGATTTGTGTTTGACTGAATAACTAGGAGGTGTGTGCAGTAGGGAGTGGGAATCCTTGGAGCCATCTTAGAATTCCACCCACTGTAACAGCTTGAGCTCTACCACTTTGCTTTCCTCTCAAGCAAGCATGTAAATTCACTCTTCTTCCCCAAACACTTTGAGAAACACCAACAGGGTGTGAAAACTGTTTATTCAGATTTAGGATATATACATTTAGAGCTTTGTCTTATTACAAAAGCAACACATGCTATTATGAGGAAATTCCAAATAATACCGACTTGTCTTATGTAAAGAGTGTAAGTCACATCCAATCCCATTATAACCCACAACCACTGTATTTTCAACATATTTACTAACATATGTATATAATACAAATACATTTATTTACTTTAGATCTCCCAGACCATGTCAAATCATCTAACTATAGAACCTCATAGCACAGTCCTTTTTCTTCACAATTCTTATCAGTTTTATCCTTATTTGAAATTTGTAAAAATTAATGACTGTGTGTTTTGCGAGGGAAATTGTCTGGGTCTGTTTATGCTCACCATCATATTCCCAAAGAATACTTGCTGAATGGATGAACAAAATGAAGAATAGTTTGACAAGTTACTTTTGATCCTTTATCTATTCATTTGTTCACACTTAGTGAGAGCGTACTATGTGCCAAGAACCATTTTAGGTGTTGAGTCTTGGACATCTTTCAAGGTTGCTACATATATGATATGCCACAATTATTTAACCAGTGTACTTGGTGTCTAGGTTGTTTCCAATTTTTCATTATTACAAACAATGCTGCTAGGAGCATCACTATATACACATCATCAATTGGAAAGGAGGTATTTTTTTTTAAAGGTTTTATTTATTTATTTGAGAGAGAGAGAATGAGACTGAGAGCACGAGAGGGAAGAGGGCAGAGGGAGAAGCAGACCCCCTGCCGAGCAGGGAGCCCGATGCGGGACTCGATCCTGGGACTCCAGGATCATGACCTGAGCCGAAGGCAGTCGCTTAACCAACTGAGCCACCCAGGCACCCAGAAAGGAGGTATTTTTATAGAATTAATTCTTAGATGTGGAATTGTTCTGTTAAAGGAAAAAATAGTTTAAAATTTCAGCCAAATTGCCAAATATTCCTTTAAAAAGTTTACAACGATTTATACTCCTAATAGTAAGACTGTCTGTTTCTCCAGGGTATTACCAATCTTATCTATATTTAAAATGATATGTTGCTTTTATTTGCATTTCTTTGTTATTTATATTTTTTCTACTTAGATTTTTTCCAAGTAGATCTCTTAAGAGTCCACTTAAATTTGATGGAAAAGATACAAACTTTTTCATCATATGACCGCAAAAGATATACAGTTGAAATGATTATGCAGAAGTAAAGGAAAATAATATTATCTTCAGGACAATATGATGTGTTTGTGATTTCAAGCCTCTATAATGTTTGAGTATCTGGCATATTTGAGAACTTGTCGCTTTTGCCTTGTGATTTCAATTTAAAATATGTAATTGATTACAGACCGATGCTTTTCACATTGAAAACCATATGAGCTTGTATGAATTTGATTAAGTTTGCAGAGTATTGAACTCATTAAAATAACTTGATTTACCATAGTTTGACTCATTCAATTTTTTTTTTTAAGATTATTTATTTATTTGACAGAGAGACAGCGAGAGAGGGAACATAAGCAGGGGGAGTGGGAGAGAGAGAAGCAGGCTTCCCGCTGAGCAGGGAGCTCGATGTGATGCGGGGCTCGATCCCAGGACCCTGGGATCATGACCTGAGCTGAAGGCAGAGGCCCAACGACTGAGCCGCCCAGAAGCTTTAACAACTGAGCCGCTCAGGCGCCCCTGATTCATTCAATTTCTGAGAGCTGCTTCAGTGCTTAGGAAATTTGCTTGTCTGTTTAGCATTAGAAATGCTTAAGAAAACCAGGTATACTAAATTTATAAATGTTTATAATTTTTTAGTTATCGAAGCTTGTAAACTGGGTTAATCGATTAGGGGAATTTAGTGTTATATGCACATTCAGTGAATACTAAGAACAAGTGAAAGTGGTTACTCATTTTATACAACAAAGGCAATATTCTGCAAGAGGCAGAGCAGAAAGAGCTTATAACCCCACTGGCAGAGTAGAGCCTTTCTGCCAAAATTGGAACCTGTCCCCTCTATGTTCCTAAGGATATGAGATAATGAAATGTCCTTTTTGCTCAGGCCACTATTAGACTGTCTCTGATTTGCTGCTGAACATGTTCCTAACTGAAACAGCAATTAAAATACAATGTTTAGGGCACCTGGGTGGCTCAGTGGGTTAAGTGTCTGCCTTCGGCTCTGGTCATGATCCTAGCATCCTGGGATCGAGTCCCGCATGGGGTTCCCTGCTCATCAGGGAACCTGCTTCTCTCCCTGCCCCTCCCCCCCTGGCTTGTTCTTTTTCTCTCTCTCTCTCAAAAATAAATAAATAAAAATACTTAAAAAAAAATACAATGTTTACCAACAGGGGCCTATTGGAAAGGGATGGATCAGGAAGGTGAAGAGGCGGGAGTGAATCTAACAAACACCTAGCCAGCATACACTACAGCGAGGGGTTGTACTAGGTGCTGGACGGATAGATGCCTAGTGCAGAGGAGCTTATGTTCTGGTGAGGGGATGAACAGTAATCCGGTGCCTCTGAGATGTGGACATGCTGCTGGAGAGGGCTATGCCCAATGGTCTCTCAGTGCAGTGAGGAGACAGGGCTTCAAAATCAGTGCGAGGAACGAAAGAAGCCTTTCTAGAAGGGGGGGCCACTTAGGCTATGTCTTGAAAGATAAAGATGAGAAGGCAGAGATGTCCCAGTAAGAGGCAAAGCCTGGGCAAGGCATGGAGGAGTAGAACAGTATGGCGCATTGGAGGAATTAGTTCTTGTGGCTAAAAGGACACAGTACAGGACAGTAGCACTGTACTTTGTACCTCACCTGGAGAGCTTATTTAAAATGCAGAGCTTAAGGACTCACTCCCAAGAGGTCCAACTCATCAGGTCCAGGACAGAGCACAGGAATCTGCATTTTAACAAGCAATCCAGATTTTGATGCGGGTGCCCCCGGGCTACACTTTGAAGCATGCTGTATGTTGTGTAAGGGCTTGGATTTGAGTGACACACACATCTGAGTTCAAGCCTGGTTCTGTCACTTACTTCGGGAAAGTTTCCTTAACTCTCTCTGCCTCAATTTCCTCCATTTTGCCTGTACAACAGGGAAAACCCTCACTGCATTGCTATGAGGTTTAAATGAGAGGAAAAGCATCTAGCACAGTGTCTGGCACATAGAGCAGTTCAATACATGTTGCCATTAGTATGATTTGAGCAAATGGTAGGGGCTGAACCTAAAAAAAAAAAAAAAAAGACAGGAACCAGATCATTAAGGGGCTTAGGTCTTAAGCTAAAGAGTTTGTTTACCATGAAAGCTATGAAAATCATTGTAGGTCAAGGCACGATGTGATCAGATTTGAATTTTAGAGAGGGTCCTGTGGAAGAGGGTCTGACAGGGGCCTTCTGCATTTAAAAAGCTACAGCACAATCCAAACAGGATGTGGTAAGGGCCTGACCTAAAGCAGGAGCCATGACAACTAGGGGCTGAGGAGTTGGGGCTTATAAATGTTAAGCAGGTATAATCCGTAGGGACTGGAGAAATGTATGTGGGGATCATGAAAAGTGAACGGGAAACATGTTAGGATGAATCTCTGATTTCTGGACTGGGTAGCTGAGTGAATGATGGGGACACCCATCGAGATGGAAAGTTGTTGGGTGTCTAGAATAGTGCCTGGAGTCATTCCTAGCCCAGCACTTATAACAGTTCCCAGCATGGGTAGATATGTTGACAGAAGAGATGAGAATAATTTCACTGGAACAATGAGGTAAGTAGGAGCTAGTCTGCACTGGGTTGATAAAAGGAATGACAGTGGTGTGAACAAGGGCAGTGTGTTCTTTCCAGAAGCCTGGCTGAGAGAAGAAAAGGGAGAGACAAGAGCTAGAAGATAATACGTGCTAAGGGAGAGGTTTTTCTCAAGATGTCAGACCAAAGGATGTTTGGAAGGAAAAGTCAGTAAAGAAGTTAGATGTAGGAGAGGGGGTGACAGAGCAGGATCCTGGGATGGCAAAAGGGTGGTACCAAAGCACAGATGTAGGCTGAGCTGTTGGTAGCAGGGTATGTGTACAGATGCAAATATGTTTATTGGTATAAGGAAGCTGAAGGATCCCCTCCCCACTTCTTCTCAATGAATGCCCCCTACATTTACTAAGTGGTATCACCCAACATTTGAGGGGGGAGTAGAAACTTGGGGCTAGTAGACGGGGGCAATGGAAGAAGGCACTGAGGGATGTTGACTGATAGGCACTGTGAGAGCCCCAGGTGTCATTTTTCTCTAGCTGTACTCAACTGCTGTGCTAGGGTTACAAGCATTGATTCAGAGCTGGTCCCTGTTGGTATCTGGCAGGTGGGATGGAGGAACCTGATTTTACAACAGCTCTAAGGGTTGAGGTTGGAGACTATTTGGAGTAATGAACCAATGGCAATAATGAGGATGTTGATGAGAGTAATAACAGCAATATCAAAATAGAAGATGTAAGCTCCCAGTACTTTGACTCAGTTTTGGTTAAAACCATAGTTAAAAGTCATGTCAAAAGCAATAATAAAATTTATTTATTTATTTATTTATTTATTTTTAAAGATTTTATTTATTTATTTGACAGAGAGAGACATAGCAAGAGAGGCAAGAGAGGGAATACAAGCAGGGGGAATGGGAGAGGGAGAAGCAGGCTTCCCGAGGAGCAGGGAGCCCGATGCGGGGCTCGATCCCAGGACTCTGGGATCATGACCTGAGCTGAAGGCAGACGCTTAACGACTGAGCCACCCAGGCGCCCTTGCAATAATAAAATTTAATTAGAAGCCTTGGCAGGAAAGAATTTTATTGATACTGATACAAGTACCTTTGAGGATACAAAGCTCAGAGGTAGTCATCACTGGAAAGTTGAGAGAGAAAATTAAAGAACAATTACAAGTAAGTCGTCAAGTCATATACACACACACACACACACAGCATCAGCCAGGTAGGACAGTTTTAAGTCAGATATCTACCTATTCCGTATTTCTTCTTCCTGAAATTGAGTTTCTCACAGGTCTATTTGCTGTGATAAGTTGCTTTTTAAATGGAGATATACTAAAAGAATGTAACAGTTAACCTCAAACATAGGATTACCCCAAAGCCTGTTTTTCATGTTTGTTGTGAGGCACTAAATTTACTCACTATATGTTTGTTATAGAAAACTGCATGTTAGAATGGTTAAGAAATTCATCTGGGTTATAATAATCATGATCCGAGTCAGCACCTGAGTATATAATTCACCATCTTTGACCTCATTAACTTTGTGATGTAACTCTGTCACTTTGTGAGTAGCATCAATTCACTTGCTTTTTAGAGAGCACCACACTTCCTTGTCTTTGCTTTCTCCCTTCATGGCTATGTGACCAAAATAATCTCATGACTTTAAAACACAATGCAAACCATGTTTTGTTGTTAACAACAATGAACATTTATTGAGCTCTTTCTAAATGCCTGACAGTATGCTAATCACCTTCACATATATTATTTTACCCGGTCCTCACATCAGCCCTGTGAGGTAGGTAAGCAGTTTCCCTTAAACAACACACCAGTAATAAACTCTATTACAAAGAGCTGTTTGGCTTGGAGAAGTCAAAATGTCTTTCACTTTTTGGGGGGAAAAGACATCCACAACTACCTTCAAATATGAGTGGATTCTTTATGGTAGAGTGATCAGCTTGGGTCACGGCACCAAGGGGTAAGGAACAAAGGGTAGAAATTACAAGGAGAATGTTCAAGATGAAACAGATTTTTCTAAATATAATGTGATGCTGGAAAAAGAATTCAAGCACTGGATCGGAGGTGAAACAGACAGCCGCCGAGGGTTATCTATGAACTGAGTCCACTATTCTCTTCCTCCTCTGTATTTTCCACTTTTTTTTTTTTTAAAGATTTTATTTATTTATTTGAGACAGAGAGAATGAGAGAGACAGAGAGCACATGAGAGGGGGGAGGGTCAGAGGGAGAAGCAGGCTCCCCACCGAGCAGGGAGCCCAATGCGGGACTCGATCCAGGGACTCCAGGATCATGACCTGAGCCGAAGGCAGTCGCTTAACCAACTGAGCCACCCAGGCGCCCTCCACTTCTTTCATATATTGGTGCATTCACTCTTTTTTCCCATTCAACAAACATTTACTGGCTTGTCCAATATGGTAGCCACTGGCTATTTAAATTTGGCTAAACTTAAATAACATAAAAAATTTGAGTCCCAAATGCACTAACCACATTTTAAGTGCTCAAAACTATATGTGGCTAGTAGCTACCACATGTTTTTTTGAGATCTGACATTTAATTAGTTTCAGGAGTACAACATCATCAATCAATAGGGCTACCATATTCGACAGTTCTGGGAAATGCTATTTCAGACGGCTGACATAGTGACAGTAACCACAAGAATGAAAAATCTTGAGTTCTTGACATTGAGGAACTTATAACCTAGGGGAGAAAAAAATCCACCCAATATTATTTTTTACGAGCTAACACTTACTGAACTCTTGCTGGAAATCGGGCAGTTTGCTAAGCACTTTCTGTGACTATTTAGCTGCAATGCTCCTAACACCATAAAATAGATGTCATTATGCTCACTTTACAGAAAGGTCAATAACTTGCCCAATATATGTGAAGAGTACTGTAAGGCCTCATGACCAAGAGTATGTGTAGGGCCACGAAAGAAGTTGAGCTAAACTCCATTTGGGGATTTTAAGGAAGATCAGAAGTGGAGAAGGATTAAAACCCAAATCTGTATAGACCATGTTTACTCAACACGTGGGCTATAGACTTAACTACATCGGAATTACTTAGGATGCACGTTAAGAGTGTAGATTCCCTGCACCTGATTATGGGATCTGTGGGCAGGAACCAAGCTCCTCATCTCTGCTCCCGCGATTCTTTACTGTTCATTAAGTGAGGTTTGAGAGCCGCTGTCCCCCTTTGTTCCGCTTTCTCCTGGGTCTCCTGGTGGGAGACCCCGCTGCGTAATCTCGGACAAAAGTCTCGGAGCCTCAGTTTCCCCGTCCGTGAAATGGAGATCCCCGCGGGCCTGCGGCGCGGCTACCAAGGAGGCCACGTACGTCAGGCGCCTGGCACACAGTAGGCGCCCAGTAAACGCGGCCCCCCGCCTGGCGAGTCCCGCCCCTCTCTGCCGGCCCAGGCTGCCTACCCTGGCAGATCTGCTCCCACAGGTTCTTGCCCGGAGGCTCCACGCCCTGTCCTGGCGAGACGGGTAGCTCGGGGGACACGGTGGACACGATGGGCACTGGAGTCCGGACAGTGTCCGACGACTCTGCGGAGCGGGCCGCCTCCTCGCGCTGGGCGGTGCGACTACTTGCCGGACCCGGTGCCGCCATGGCCGCGGTTTCCACAGCAACCGCCCTCCCGGCGAGGCTATGACCCGGAAAGAGCCGAATTCCAGGAGGCGGGCCAGCGACTCGAGATTAACTTCCGGGTCGCGGTAGAGCTGGCTTTCACGTGGAGGCGGGGAAGGTTGGCCTGCGGGTGAGTGCTGAAGAGCGGCACTGGCGGGGCGCCGCGGGCTCTGGAGATTGCGCCTGGGGACTTGCGCGGCGAACTGAGGGGAAAGTGGGTGGCCTGTACCCCAAATCCACACATTACCCCCCCCCCAGTCGCATGTATGTGCTCGCTCTGGCCTGGAAGTTCTCCCGCCTTGGAGCGGGGCCGGGATTCCGTGTAATCCCTCCCTGTGTGTTTGTGCGGAAGCTTTGGCGCGGCGGAGCCTTTGAGGGACCGTTCTCGCCTCCTGGGTCCCTTGCTTCCTGCTCGTGAACCTGCGGCGGCAGTGAGGTGTTAGTTCCATTGTGCAGAGCGCGGGCTCCGCCGTCCTGCGGGCTGGGTTCGAGTCCTTTTTGCCACTTGCTGGCTTTAGGACCCAGGACAAGTAAATTCAAGGCTCGAAGCCTCAGCGAGTCTGAGATGGGGTCTTCACACCGGTCCTCACGAGACTACCGCGAGATTTTAAAAGCGCTTTTGGAGAAAGTGTTTGCTTTTGCTGGAGACGCACTGTAAGATTCTTTCCTCTTCTTGGAGCGAATATATCTGGGGGGGTCGCAGGGTTGAAGAAGAGGATCTTCAGTGCTAAAGAGGGAGGAAGCTACAGTGATTACGAACGGCCGAAAGGGGATTAAATTGACTACAGTCTCCCTTTAACTTCTTTGTTCTGATCAGATCGCTTGACCACTCCCGCCACTTGGCTCTCTCGACTGCACCCTCTCCAGGTTTGCACCTTCTCGCCTGCCTTTGCAGGTCCCTCTTCCTCTGTTCTCCGGTTTCCCTGAGGTCTTGTCTTAGGCTCATTCTGTTTGAGACTTAGTTACCATCCATATATTTACAAGTGTTTTTTGTTTTGTTTTACCCATGTCAGCCCAGTCACCCGTGAGCCTCAGACCCACATATCCACCTGTCTACCGAATATCCTCCTGTCCACTTGGATAGCTCAAGACATCTATGTAAACCAGCCTGTCTCCTGCAGCCCCTAACTACCCGCCTTAAGTTCCTTTTTTTCAGGGATTAACACCACCATCCTGCAGTTGCCTAAGCTGGAAACCTCTGTTCTAGTTTCCAGACAACTGGTAGGCCAGATTAGATGAACTTCATTACTCTGACATGACCACTAGCCTTGCTTTTATCACTATATTTTCATTATCACACCTCTTTTCCTCCTACACCTGCTCCTTGATAGCAGGTGTTTTATCTTGTTCATCTCTGTATCTCTGATCGCTTCTCGGCCTTTTGGCTAAGATCAAGTGTAGTATCTCTGTATCTCTGGCATTCATTAATTCATTGAGTATTTATTGAACACCCGCTATGTGTCAGGTACAGAGCTAGGCTTTGGGAATACAGCAGAAAACAGAACAAGAGTGAATTGAGAGGATGTACCCTTGACTTTCCAGGTGCTCCTGGCATGAGTTATAAATGAACTTGAGCCATGGCTTAGTCCTGGCCTGGCTCTTTGAAGCTGCTAATGGTGAGCCAGGTCCATTGTGGTTCCCCAGGGCTCTGAGGCTGAAGCGAGCTTCAGGATGGAGAAGCTCCTGACCTTTCCCTCCCACTGTTCAAACCTTCTGCGAGGGGGGTATTTTGTTTCTGGATTCCCTGGGTGTCTCCATGTCACCTAGTCCAGGGAGCAGCAGCAGCTTGGGTGGTGACTGGAGAGAAGTGGCCCAGCTGGAAGCTAAAATGTACTTGAGGGCACCAGCCCCTTCCCACAGTTGCCTACATGCCAAAAGCTGGGCATTCTAGGTTGCTCTGTGTCATCTTCAATTGTTATATGTTGGTAATTAATTTGAAAATTTAGAAACAGTGAAGCAAGCAGGGGTGTGGCCCCCAACACCTCCCCTTCTCCCTGGCAGTGTTTGATCTGGTTCAGTCCCTCTTTATGGATGGGGAAACTGAGGCCCAGAGAAACCAACACTACGCAGCAAGAGGGCGTCAGTCACCATTTGAACCTAGGTCTTGTCAGTCCTAGCTGGGGCTTCTTTCATCATATCTTGTTGCTATTCTTATTACTAGTAATGCCACGTGGGAAGGTAATTAGGAGGGTAAGTCATCCAGGTTGCAGGTGGGGGGAGTTAATTTCCAGACAGAAAGGAAAAGAGCTACTTAGATGAGCCAAGATAAGGGGTTAATTGTGCCATAGTTATTGCATCTGGTGGGAATCAGCAGGAAGAGTTGACCTCAGGATTTCTTTCCCCTTCATTCAGTGAAAGTAAGCCCCTGAGGACAGCACCTGGTCTGTCTGATTAGATTGCAGATGAATCCTCAGTGGCTGGCAAAGGGTAGGCAGTGGGTAAATTTGTTGAATGGGTCACTAGGCTCAGAGATTTAAGGAAGGGGGTGGGAAAGGGAATCACTTTCCACGGATTATTGTGTATTTTTTCCAATAGCCCTTTGAGAAGGAATTGTTATTTCCCCCCATTTTCCAGATGGGGAAATTAATGTTCAGGGAGGCTAGGTGACTAGGGCTTAAGTTAGTGAAGGGAGCAGTTTGAATTTGAACCTGGCGTTATCTGAATTTAAATTCCATTCTACTTCTTTAATCACATTTTCCTTTGTTCCAAAGGAGTCACGCGCCTTTTCCCATCCCCTAACATTTCAGACTAGCCACTCAGAAATGTGGCTCTTGGCACTAACTAGCCGAATTGTACATGGAGTGGTTTGGTATGGAGATAACTTGTACCATTTCTCTTTTCAGGGATGATCACCAAAACCCACAAAGGAGACCTGGGCCTTGGGGTCCCAGAGAAAAAGAAGAAGAAGAAGAAGGTAGTCAAAGAACCAGAGACTCAGTACTCAGTTTTAAACAGTGATAATTATTTCACTGATATCTGTCCCACAAGAGCCACATCCCCCTCAAAGAATGTGGTCCTAGGGCAGGCATCTGAGATCCCTCTAGTGAAGAAAAAGAAGAAAAAGAAGGGCCACAGCACCCTCTGCGAGGAGCACCTAGAACCTGAGACCATATTACGTGCTGGACGGACAGAGAAGTTGTACAGCCCCAGGAAGCAGGCTCTTGGTTCATCTGAGTTCCAGAGTGGGGAGAAGAAAAAAAAGAGGAAGTCCTTAAGGCCTCTGGCCCTGTCTTCTGGCTCAAAAGTGAAGACCTCCCTGGACACAAGACAGGGCGAGGAGGTGACCAGAGTTGGCAAGAAGCCCAAAAAACACAAGAAGGAGAAAAAGGCCCAGGAGGCTGCAGCCTTCTCAGCCAAGGACCCTTGGTTCTGTGAGTCTGGGGATACACTGTACACTTGCTCAGTGGAGAAGGATGGCGAGGAGCAGGCAGCCTCAGGGCAGAAACGGAAGCAGGGGAGCCCCAGGGAATGCAACGTGAAGATGAAGAAGAAAAAGAAAATCTACCAGAAGGGAGATACCTCCCTAGAAGAGCATCTTGAGTGCTCCAAGTCCGTGGAGAGCAGCCCTAGAAAAGGAAGTAAGAAGCCAGTCAAAGTTGAGGCTCCAGAATGCATCCCAATAGGACATAACCCCAAGTCCCCTGCAAAGAAGAAAATGAAGTCCAAGAAAAAGGTAGAGCAGCCAGGCATTGAGGAGCCAGCTCTGAAGAGGAATAAAAAGAAGAAGGGGAAAGAGAGCAGAGTAGCAGAAGAACCTTGGGAAGAGGTAGGCATTTCTTCAGAATTAGACTCTGCTTTGGGAGAATAAGGGTGGAAGTTGGGTGTGTGTGTGTTTCTCATATTTGTAGCTGCCAGAACCCTGATAAACTGATTTCAGCCAGAAAAGGGATTTGTTGAGACCTGTAACTGGAAAGGTTAAAAGCTATTTAACTTCAGGTATGGCTGGATCCAGGTGCTCATGGAATATCCTCAATAGTAAAGGTATCCCTTGTTATTGAAACTCTACCCAAGTCCTCACTATCTTCAATCAAGATCTAAATAAATTGGAATAAAATTTTTAGATGAATCTCCCTTTCTGAACTCTTGCCTTTTGCTATCCAAAACTCAGGAACCAAATAGTTTGAGATAACATGGTCTGTGGCTATCTGAGCTTATTTTCTGTGCTCAGTATACATGATTTAGATATCAAATAGATTTGGATTGCAGGAGATGCCCGTGTGGCTTTCCCCAGCTCTGGGCTTCGTTGGTTTTGGTCCCAGACAGGCACCTCCCAACCTCACAGTAAGATGGTCTCAGAAGCTCCAGGATTTCATCCTAATAATTAGACTGCCCCCAAAGGGAGAGAGAGAGCCCCTCCAAAATGATTACAGAAGTCATCTTAGAGCTGCTCTCACAGGCCTCAATTGGATCACATAAGCCAGAATTCCTGCTCCTAAGGCGGGGGGGCGGGGGGGGGAAGGGGCCTAGGGTATCAGTCCCACCTGAACCCCACTGTCTTGAGGTCGGGAGGAAAAGACAGTTTCTGGGAGGAAAACCCAGTCCTAATTCCCAGGAGGAAGGGAATGGTTGATGGTCTGGTGAAGACAACAGATCCACTGTCTCCCTCCTGACAAGCTTCCTTGAGTGGGGGAGGGAAGGGAGGAGATGAGCCAGAACACTTGGACTGCATAGGCCCATATCCTCCCCTGTCTGTGCCAGGGCCACACCTCCATTCCTGTCTTTGGGGTATGTCTGTGTGTGTGCAGGGGTTTAGATGGTACATGTCCTACTCCAAGCAGATGTCTGGCCTGTTGGGGTAGTGATGGCTGGAATTTTTTGAACACTTACGGTATGCCTGGCACTAAGCTAATGCTCCCCATGTATTAACCCGTTTAATCCTCACATCAGTCTGGTGAGTTAGCTGCTGTGGTCATCCTCATTTGACAGACAAGAAAACATACTCAGAGGAGTTAAATACCTTGATCAAGATCACCCCCCTGTTACAGTGTGGGGCTGGGTTTTAAACCCAATCTGGCTTCTGAACTTGAGGTTTCATCTTTTCTCAGAAGCTGCCCTGTAACTTCTCATAGATGCCAGTATCATTAGAGCCTAAGAAGTGACTGTCTTATATTGGAACAAGCCCTGGATTCTCTTCCCAGTTCTGCACCGACAAGCTCGGTGAGCTCAGACCAGCCACTGCCCCATGGTCCTCATGTAAGAATGATGGCTAATGTGTATTGAGCACTTACTGGAGGATGGCCCTGGCATTGGAGGGGCTCAGTTAATACTGACTGATGGATGAGCTCCCTGGAGCAGGGTCATCAGGAAGGTGTCTTTGTGGCTTGAGCTCAGCTTGGCCAGGCAGGGTTGAGGAGGGCAAAGGTGGCCTCCATAATCAGGGCGTTCTGGTTTCTGGATTTTTCCCAGTTTTGCCCTAGTCCATTAGATTTGGTTTTACTGGTCTCTTTTATTCAGAAGCTCTTAGGGCCAAGAAGAACTCAGAGGTGGGAGCCTAACCCCCATCAGAATCTAGAATCCCTTCTCTCCGGAGTCCAGTGGAAGGTGGTCAGTCCCCTCTGTTTAACATCTCCTGCGATGGGGACTCTGCTGCCTAGGACAGCCCACTGAGTCAGGAAATGCACACATCTTCAAGGTCAGGATAGGTGATGTGCATGAACAGAGCTCTTTAGGGATCATCACACGTGATGCTGGGTGCCAGGCAGAGCACACCTACAGTAAGGATGCAGGAAATGTGGCAGTTGTCATTACCAAAGGCTGGCCTGAGGTCTCACTTTCAGAGGGTCCCATGGGGGCTGAGGCCAGTGAGAGAGTGTTGCACGTGTACACATGCCCAGGGCAGGCCCAGTGAGGACACCACATGGAAGCAGAGACCTGTGAGGGGTGTCTGCCGTTGGTCATGCAGAGGGAACAGCAAGCGCAGAGGCCCTGGAAGGAACGAAGACGGGGTAGTGGGAGCTGGGAGTTTAGGGGGCCAAGTGCTAGAGACCAGAGAGGCCACGGGAGCCTAGATTTTTGTGTAAACAAGATGAGAGCCTTTGGAGGGTTTGGGGGAGTGGAGTGATGTGATCCAATTGAGTTACTAAATTTTTATTAAGATTTTTTTTTTAAGATTTATTAGAGAAAGCATGCGCACACACAAGTGGGAGGGGCGAGGGGGAGGGAGAAAGAATCTCAAGCAGACTGTGCCAAGTGCAGAGCCTGATGTGGGGCTCAATCTGAGGACCCTGAGATCTGGACCTGAGCTGAAACCAAGAGTCGGATGCTTAATCTGCGCCACCCAGGTGCCCCTTAAATTTTTACTTTTTAAATTGAGATACAGTAGACATATAACATGGTACAAGTTTAAGGTGTATATATAACATGTTCCACTTGAGGTTTTTTTTTTTTTTTTAAGTATTAGAGAGAGAGCATGTGTGCACACTAGCAAGCAGGCGGTGGGGCGGGGAGAGGAGCAGAGGGAGGACAAGCAGACTGTGCTGAGCGCGGAGCCCAGTGCAGGGCTTCATCCCACAACCCTGAGATCATGACCTGAGCCGAAATCAGGAGTTGGACGCTTAACCGACTAAGCCACCCAGGCGCCCCAAGGTTTTACTTTTAAGTAATCTCTATACCCAACGTGGGGCTCGAACCTACAACCCCAAGATCAAGAGTCTCATGCTCTGCTGACGGAGATGGCCAGGTGCCCCTCCAGTTGAGGTTTTAAAGCTCACCTGAGTTGCTGTGCTCAGGTGGGTGAAGAAGCAGGTGTTAAAGACTTGTGGTTGTCCAAACAGGAGAGAAGCCAGTGACTAGGAGTGGGTTGGGGGCACTCTTGAGGAGAGAACTGGGTTTGGGTTTGCTGGCAGGGTCTCCCTCCCCACCCCCCAATCAGGGCCCCGAGGCCCCGAGCCCACCTGTCCCTTGCTAGTTTCCCTCCCACCATCAGCAGGACCCTTGGCCTCTCTCCTCTTACTGGTTTGGTGCCATGGGAGGTAAGATGATGTCTATGTGGCAGGAAAGGTGCGCCAAGCCTAAGTCAGGAGACCCGCATTAGTGTCATCCCTGTCCCTGAGCTGTGGGGGTGACTTCATGATGTTCGCTTCGCCTCTCTAAGCCTTAGTTTCTTCATATGTCAGAAAGGTCAGTGCCATTGTTTTGAGGGGAGAATTGGTGAGAATTGTTCCACGATTCCACAAGAGGACGTCAGAAGTTCTGTAAGTGGCAGGGGTTGAGGTGGTGCTGCGGTCTTCGGTCTTTTCTGGACTCTCGTGATCTCATCTGCTGAGCTGCTGGGGCAGAGGCCATCCTATGCTTGACTTTTACTCCCTTTGCCCTTTTGTGCAGGAGCCTGACACAGACTTAGAGGTGGTGTTGGAAAAGAAAGGCAACATGGATGAGGCGCACATAGACCAGGTACGGCCCAGGTCCTCACCCCCCTTCCATGTGTCTTGCCACCCGCCAGGCACACATTTGTCTCCTACAAGGCAACAAGATTCTGGTCCCAGAGGTGTCAGGGACCCCAAAAGCCACCAGCCAGCCTCTGGCACACTTCCAGTGGTAGGAACTTGGGGCCTCCCCCACTTCATGCTGGGAGACCCCTTCACTACCACAGCTCTGACTGAGGGGCCATCTGTTCATTCAGAGTCCCAGGTCGAGGCTTTCCTCCTTGTAATTGCTGCAGGGAGAGACGGGAGTGTGACCCCAGGAACTGTAACCAGGACAGGGAGCATGTGCTCAGCCAGGCCCATGCATTGCCGTCTCCTGGCCTCGATTCAGGAGTGTTTAGAGAAGTTACTCTTTTGTGGATCTGCTTCTGCCTCTGCCGTGCCCAGATCCGTAGGTAGACGCATCCTTTCACTGGAGCGTGGCTTTCTGAAATTGGGGTGTATGTATGGTCCTGAACCAAATGAGGCCTGGCAGGACGGGGTGGTAACAGCATAGGCTTGGCTTTGGGCCGTTACTAACGAGGTGACTTTGGGCAGTCACTAACCTCACTGACCCTCCTTAGGTGGCTGCGAAGACCAAACGAGGTCGTGTTTGTGCGGCACTCAGCAGGGGCCTGTCTGATACTTCAGCTTAAGAAGTGGCAGCCATTACCCTGACCACATCCTCTTGCTTTGTCAGCAAGTAATTGCTGGAGAGAAGCAACAGGGTGTGATACAGAGATGACCCTGTCCCTTGGCCCTTCTCCTCCAGGAGAGAAGGAAACCAGAAAGTACTAGCAAATGAGCGGAGTGTGAGGAGGCCTGTAAGATGCCACAGAAGTTCCAAATCTAATGCCTTTGGGGCACTGGGGAACTCTTCCTGGAGGCGGCACATCGAAGTGGGGCCGAGAAGATCCGTGAGGTGATGCTGACTAATGGGAACTCCCTAGCCTTTGGGTCATAGTTGCACTGCTCCCCAGAGTCAGGGCCAATGGTAATGAGCTGGGCAGCTGCACAGAGAGGACACAGGTGGGGCCCTGACCTGTCTAGGACCTTCCATCAGTTCCTTTCCCAGGTGTCCTCCGCCACTCAGGATGCAGCAAGTTGCTGGAACTCAGTCCCCGTGCCTGTGAACTTCCTATGGGCAAGGCCCACCAACAACCCTTCTTTTTTGTGCCTGCTGAGTACTTTGATTACTTGACAGTTTTTAGGAAAACCTTTAACCATTTTGGGTGACACATTACCTCAGTGTAAGTGAAGCTTTCTGTTTCACCTCTCCTGTTTTCCCCATAAGTGCTAAAAGTTTACTTTGTTAAAAAATTGCAACCTGAAAACAAAGGCAACCTGAAATCCTACCATCTAAAAATGATCATTGTTAGCCCTTTAGTTATATTGTTCCAGATTTTTCCTTTGTAACTATATATGTGTAATTTTAAAGCACTGTGCAATCATGCTCTGTATACTCTTCTTTTAACTTTTGTCATTTAACTGTTGATTGCTTTTCATTTTGGTATATGTACATCTGTATCATTCCACACATGGAGCATGGTTCCACTATAGGAATATATCATTTTCTCATTTTTACGGCTGTCACTTTGTTTTATGTAGTTTTAAACTTACATAAATGGTCACCTTGACTCTATAAATGGTCACCTTGACTCGTAGCCTGTGGGAGATTATAAGGGAGGAGGGGGACACCTAGGTGGCTCAGTCGGTTGAGCGTCCGATTCTTGATTTCGGCTCAAGTCATGATCTCAGTCATGAGATTGAGCTCCATGTTGGGCTCTATGCTGGGTGTGGAAGCTGCTTGAGATTCTTTCTCCCTCTCCTGCCTCCATCACCACCACCCCAAACTCATACATGCACATGCGCTCGCTCTCACTGCCCCCCCCCCCCAAAAAAAAGGGAGCAGAAGAAAGGCCACAAATTGGGACAGCTGAAGTTATACCTAATCCTTAGAAGGGAGGACAAGGCCCTGGAAGCTTTTTTTTTTTGTAATTGAAGTGTAGTTGACATACAATGTTACAGTAGTTTCAGATGTACAACCTAGTGATTCAGTAATTACGTATTTTATGAAATGCTCACCACAATAAGTGTAGTTACCATCTGTCACCATACAAAGCTTTTACAATATTACTATGTTCCCTGTGCTGTACTTTACATGCCTGTGACTTATTTATAACTAGAAGTTTGTACCTCAATCTCTTTCACCTATTTGAGCCCATCTGCCTATACCCCTCCATCTCGCAACCACTAGTTTTCTGTTTTTATGAGTCATTTCTGTTTTGTTTTGTTTGTTCTTTTTTCTGTCTCAGTGATTTCACTTAGCATAATACACTGTAGGTCCATCCATGTTGTTGCAAATGGCAAGAGTTCATTCTTTTTCATGACTGAGTAATATTCCAGTTTTGGGTGCCATGTGTGTACGTGTACATATGTGTACACATACCACATCTTTTTGCATTCATCTATCAGTGAACACTTAGGATGCATCCATATGTTGGCTATTGTAAATAATGGTGGGATAAACATAGGGGTACATATATCTTTTCAAATTAGAGTTTTCCTTTTCTTTGGGTAAATACCCGAAGTAGAATTACCGGCTTGTATGGCATTTCAGTTTTTAAATTTTTGAGGAAATTCCATGCTGTTTTTTAGAGTGGTTGTACCAATTTACATTCACACCAACAGTGTACAAGAGTTGCCTTTTCTCTGCATCCTTACCAACACTTGGTATTTCCTGTCTTTTTGATACTAGCCATTCTGACTGGTGTAATGTGATAGCTCATTGTGGTTTTGATTTGCATTTTCCTGATGGTTAATGATGTTGAACATCTGTTCATATGTCTGTTGGCCATTTGTATGTCTTCAGAACAGTGTCTATTCAGGTCCTCTGCCCTTTTATTTATTTATTTATTTATTTATTTATTTATTTTTGGTATTGTATGAGTTCTTTATATATTTTGAATATTAGCCCCTATTGAATATATTATTTGCAAATAAGTTGATCCTTGAACAACATGGGTTTGAATTGCACAAGTACATGAATACATGGATTTTTTTTGATACAGTATGTAAATGCATTTTTTCTTCCTTACGATTTTAACACCTTTAGCTTTATTGTAAGAATACAGTATGTAATATGTATAACTTACAAAATCTGTGTTAATCAACTGTTTATATTATTGGTAAGGCTTCAAGTTAACAGTAGGCTACTAATAGATAAATTTTGGGGGAGTCAGAAGTTACATGTGGATTTTCAACTGTGCAGGGAATCGGTGCCCTCACCCCTACTTGTTCAAGGGTCAACTGTATCGTCTCCCATTCAGAGGTTGCCTTTTCTTTTGTTATGATTTCCTTCACTGTGCAGAAGCTTTTTAGTTTGATGTAGTCCAAATTGTTTTTTTAATTGCCTTTGCCTGAGGAGACAAATCCAGAAAAACATTGCTAAAACTGATGTCCAAGTGTTTATTACCTATGTGTTTTGTTTTTGTTTTTTTTAAGATTCTATTTATTTATTTGAGAGAGAGAGAGAGCATGAGATGGGAGAGGGTCAGGGGGAAGCAGATCCCCGCCAAGCAGGGAGCCCAATGTGGGTCTTGATCCCGAGACTCTGGGATCATGACCAAAGGCAGTCGCCCAACCACAGCCACCCAGGCGCCAGCCTATTTTTTTTTTTTTTTTTAAGGTGTTATTTATTTGAGAGAGAATGAGCAGAGGGAGAGGGAGAAGCAGGCTGCCCACTGAGCAGGGAGCACTATGGGGGCCTAATCCCAGGACCCTGGGATCATGACCTGAGCCGAAGGCAGACACTTAACCGACTGAGCCACCCAGGTGCACTGCCTATGTTTTCTTTTAGGGCTCCTATGGTTTCAGGTCTCACATTTAAGTCTTGAATTCTTTTTGAGTTTATTTTTGTGTATGGTATAAGCAAGTGGACCAATTCCATCCTTTTGGTATAGCTGTCCAGTTTTCCCAACACCATTTATTAGAGACTGTCTTTCCCCCATTGTATATCCTTGGATCCTTTGTCCATAGATTAATTGACCACATAAATGTGGGGGTTTTTTTTCTGGGCTCTGTGTTTTCTTCTATCAATCGGTGTGTCTGCTATTGTGGCAGTACCATTCTGTTTTGATTACTGTTGCTTTGTAGTATAGTTTGAAATTTGGGATTGTGCTACCCCCAGCTTTGTTTTTCTCAAGATTGCTTTGGCTATTCAGAGTCTTGTGGTTCCATACAAACTTTAGGATTGTTAGTTCCAGTTCTATAGAAAATGCTATTGGTATTTTGATAGGGATTGCATTGAACCTGTAGATTGCTTTGGGTAGTATGGACATTTTAACAATATTAATTCTTCCAATCCATGAGCATGGTATATCTTTCCATTTATTTATGTGATCTTCAGTTTCTTTCATCAGTGTCTTATAATTTTCAGAGTATACCTCTTTTGCCTATTTATTCCTAAGTATTTTATTCTTTTTGATGCAGTTGTAAATGGGAGTGTTTTCCTTTTTTTTAAGACAGAGATAGTGAATGGGGGGTGGGTGGGTAAAGGGAGAAAGAGAATCTTAAGCAGGAGATCTCACGACCCTGAGATCATGTTAAGAGTCAGACGCTTAACCAGCTGAGCCACCCAAGTGCCCCCAGGGGTATTTTTTTAATTTCTCTTTTTGATAGGTTGTTATTAGTGTATAGAAATGCAACAGATTTTTTTTTTTTTTAAGATTTTATTTATTTATTTGACAGAGAGATAGTGAGAGCAGGAACACAAGCAAGGGGAGTGGGAGAGGGAGAAGCAGGCTTCCTGCAGAGCAGGGAGCCCAATGTGGGACTCGATCCCAGGACCCTGGGATCATGACCTGAGCCGGAGGCAGACGCTTAACAACTGAGCCACCCAGGCACCCTGCAACAGATTCTTATATATTGATTTTGTATCCTGCAGCTTTTACTGAATTCATTTATTAGTTGTAATAGTTTTTTGGTGGAGTCTTTAGGGTTTTCTATACAGAGTATCATGCCATCTGCAGGTAGTGACAGTTTTCTTTCTTTCCAATTTGGATCCCTCTTCTTTTTCTTGTCTGTTGTGGCAGACACTTCAGTACTGTGTTGAATAAAAGTGATGAGAGTAGATATTTTTGTTTTGTTTCTCATCTTAGAGAAAAAGTTTGCAGCTTTTCACCATTTAGTATGATATTAACTGTGGGTTTATCATTTATGGCCTTTTATGTTGAGGTATGTTCCCTCTGTACCCACTTTGTTGACAGTTGTTACCATGAATTGATGATGAATTTTGTCAAATGCTTTTTCTGCATGTATTGAGATGAATATTTTTATTCATTTTGTTGATGTTGATTTACAGATATTAAACCATCCTTGCTTCCCTGAGATAAATCCTACTTGATCATGGTGAATGATCCTTTTAATGCTGAATTCAGTTTGCTAACATTTTGTTGAGGACTTTTGCATCTATGTTCATCAGGGATATTGGTCCTGGAAGCTTTTATATCAAACAGCAGGGTCATTAGTCCACTGATGGTGGCCTTGAGCCATGCTGGCAACATTGTATAAGATGTACCTACTGTGGACCAGGCACTTTGTTAGGTTCTTACATTCTGCACCCAACAATTTCATGTGGGGTAGGGGGTTCTCCCACCCCAGCAATTCTTGGCCACCAACTGGGTGGCCTACCATTCAGCTCAGTTCTGACACTGTATATCTGGAGATCGTGTCACATCCCACAGGTTAAGGACTCAGTCCCACCAGACTGCTCCCCACCCATGCCCCAGTTCAGATGCCAGTTACAAGCTGGATTGTCACCTGTGCTTCTTACCAGGCTGTTATAGATGGGAGGTTCTGATAACCCCCTCCTTGGGTTTTATTAATTTGCTAGAGCAGTTCACAAAACTCAGAGAAACCTTTTACTTACAAGATTGTTGTTTATAATAAAAGGATAGAAATCAGGAAGAGCCGGATGGTGGTGATACATAGGGCAAGGTATGGGGAACTGCACTGAACTTGCGTGCCCTCTCCAAGCATACCACTGTCCCCAAATCTCCATGTTTTCACCAACCCTGAAGCTCTCTGAACACCCCCCTCTTTTGGGGGTTTTATGGAGGCTTCATTACATAGGCACGATTGATTAAATCATTGGCCATTTGGTGATTGATTCACCCTTCAGCCCCTCTTCCTTCCTTGGGGGTTGGAGATGGGACTGAAAATTCCAAACCTCTAGTCACAGGGTTGGTTCACCTGGCAACCAGCCCCCATTCTTAGGTTCTTTCAGGCATTCACCTCATTAACATAACAAAACATGTTATGAGGCATTCACCTCATAACATAACATTAACAAAACAACTTGATGACTCCTTGCTTTGGAAATCCCAAGGGGTTTAGGAGTTTTGTGCAGAAACTGGATGAAGACCAAATATGTATTTATTATGAATCCGATCACAATTCTGTTTCTCCCATTTATCCTCCAAGGTAGCTGATATTTCTACTTGCAGATAAATGGAAGTACACAAAGGTTAAGTGACTTACGCAAGGCCACACTAGTTAATGGCAGAGCTGAGATTCAAACTAACCTGTGCCTGACTTCAGTGCTATTTCTAGAAAACAGTGCTGTCCCGAAAGTTAACTACAGTATCTTCTGTACAGGAAGGCAGGGCTTCAGGCAGTACGCTTTGGGAAGTTTCTACCCAGTATGGCTATTACAGACAAAAAAGGTTCTAGTGCTGAAAGTGGATAAGGCTCAGTTTGTAGGAAAGTTCATTCTTTTTTTTTTTTTTTTAATTTATTTATTCATGAGAGTCAGAGAGAGAGATAGAGGCAGCGGCAGAGGGAGAAGCAGGCTCCCCGCCTAGCAGGGAGCCCGATGCGGACCTCGATCCCAGGACCCTGGGATCGTGACCTGAGCCGAAGGCAGATGCTTAACCATCTGAGCCACCCAGGCGTCCCAGGAAAGTTCATTCTTAAAAGAAGTTCATTCTTAATCCAAAACAAGGATTAATCAGGCTGCCCATTTTAGGCCAAGGGATTGCAGCCTTGGGTTGCTTAGAGGATACTTTTGACAAATGCCTGCCCCAATTTGCAGCAGAGGGAAGCTGCTCTCCCTCTTGTCACCCTCCTGTCCTCCTGCCCTGTCTCTCTGCTCGGTTTTAAGCTCAGAGGAAAACAACTGTGTCCCATTTCCCTCTTTTCTTTCCTCTCCCTTGTTCAGGTGAGGCGAAAGGCCTTGCAAGAAGAGATCGATCGTGAGTCGGGCAAAACAGAAGCTTCTGAACCGAGGAAGTGGACAGTAAGTTTGCTGCTCAGGCTCTGGTCGGTTGCATACCCCGGCACCGTGAGTCCTCCTTCTGCATGTTGCACCCTGAAGAGCAGAGTGCTGGGAGACCATGTTAGTCCAGGCCCCTGAGGCTGTCCCTGTGTGCCTGCTGGCTCTCTTCACTGCAGAACTTGTCCTGAGCTAATTTCCTTCCTTCTGAAAGGGGTGCTTGCCTCCCTCCTGGAGAGCTGGCCAAGGAAGATAAGCAGCCTGAACCTTTGTCTCCTGCTGTGGATGGGTGGGGTGTCCCACACATTAGTCACTGAGGGCATGTGACAGGCGCTTTCCAGCAGTGGATGATGACCTCAGAAGGCTGCTTGGACCAGGGCAGGAGGCAGAAGTGAGAGCGGTGTGGTGGCAGGCCTCTCTCAGGACTGCCTTCGAGGTCCAGTTGAAATGGGAGATTTCCAAACCAGGCCTGAGGAGATGGGACAGGAGAGAGTGCAGCACAAGGACCACAAAGTCAGGCTGAAGAGGGCTGAGAGGGATGTGGGCAGGGCGGTGGGCCATACCAGGCCAGCCTCGGTGGCCATCGTAGGGAGCGCGCACTGGGCTCTAAGTACTGTGGGAGCTGCTGGAGAGCATTTATGTAGGGGAAATGGGGAGTAGGTTAGAAGGCTCAGCCTGCAGGCCTGAGGACTGAGATGGTGGCAGAAGATAGAAGAAAACAGCTTCATAATCCAAAAAGACTTATTAATAGATTGGATTTGGGGGAGAGGGAAAGAAGGATCCAGACAACAGGGAAGCCTTGCCTGTCTGCACTGTTAAGTCACAGTTTAACATAGGAAAGAACAATTGATTTGGATCAAAAGACAAGTTCAATTTCGGGCTCTGCCACTTTCTAGTTGTGAGACTCAGGCAAGCAATGTCTTCTCTCTGAGCCTCAGTTTCCACATCTATAGAATGAGACTCATACTCTGGTCCAGTGGGATATGGAGAGGGGCTTTGTTATGGGTCTTCCCTCTGGGTATTCTCTCCTTTCTCCCCAACCTCTTGAGCTGAGCAGAGCTGATAGACACCGTTATTGACTTGAGGAAGGCAAGAAACAGGACAGCATCATTCAGAACCTTTGGCTCCAGGGGCTGTACCCAGAAGGACCCGATGGGGGAAGAGGGCTCCTGGGGCCCAGGGGCGGTATCTGCTGGGGACACTTTAGGTGGCATTACCTCCCAGGACCTAGGGCCACTTGACCGCTGAGGCATATGGTGGGGCTTCCAGAGTGGCTGTGGGCCACTGCGGGAGGGTCCCCTTTCAGTGGGTCAGCAGCCCTTGGAGAGCTAGCCTACCTATGACTGGTCAGCCTCTGGCAGCACTCTCCTCAGACCCAGTGCAGGAGTGTCCGAGCTGGTTTCTCATCCTAGAAATTGTAGACCCGGGAAGCTGTAATTATGCCTACAACTGGGCCACTATGAAGCTGGGAGAATTTGTCACTGCTTCACTCGGGGCAGGTGTCGCAGTGACTGGTTCTTACTGTTCTCCCAAATCTGACCTAGAAATAAGTGCTAAGCTGGGATTTGGCTTGCAAGTGGAAAGTTTCCAGGCAGTATGGAGGTCACCAATTGGGGTGGGGTGGGAAGAATGACAAATTATCAAGGATTTAAAGTTGCCAAACATTGTGCTCTGGGTTGTCAGTATAAAATGTGATTTGATCCGTAGCTGAAGCCCTGTGAGAAGGGTATTACACTCCTATTTTATAGATGACGACATTGAGGCTCAGAGAGTTTAGGTGATTTGACCAGGGTCACACAGGTAGGCTGGATTCTTGGGTGTCTGTGACTTTAAACTCCTAGTTTTCTTGAGCCAGGTTTCTTGTCTCTCTCACAGATATGGGAAGGACAGGGGTCTTTTCTTATGCAGCTTCTCTGAGGGACTGTCTTGAATTTTCTTGAACATGGATGATTTGTGTATAGGTGGTAGAGTACTCTGGACAGGAATTGGAACCCCCGAGTTCCTGGAGTTCCTGGGCTGGCTCAGCTTCGGACTCAGCTGTGTGACCCTTGACCTCTCTGGGCCTCCACTCCCTGCTATGAAATGCAGTGCTTGTGTGAAGAGAAGTTCATTTCAGATTCCCACTTGCCTCCTCCTCCTTCCAACTGTCAGAAACCTTAGGCTGAGGGAAGAGTGGGTAGCCAGCTGGTGAGGCGAGGTGAGCTGTGCTGGGAGGTGTGTAGAGGTGTGTTGGGAGGTGAGGTTGTTGGAGGTGAGGTGAGGTGAAGTGTGCCATGCTCTTTGCAGTGAGTGAGGGAAGGAGTAAAGCAGACAGGCAGCTCCATGGTGGGCCCTGGTGTAGGCCAGACCTGAGATAGAATTCCAGCAGGGTCGTTAATGAGGTTTGTGCCCCCAGTTAAGCTGCAGACCTCCCATTTCCTTATCAGTAAAATGGGAATGCTAACAGTATTCCTCATAGGGCTCTTGTTAGAATTCAGAAGACAGTCCATTGATGTGCTCATGAGCACTGTGCCTGGTACATAGCCAGCATTTAATCAGCTGGATCCTCCCTGGTGGGGCTGGGGCTGGGGAAGGGGCAGGACTTTGGAAACCAGGAAAATAACCACCTCTTTTTCTCTATACAGGGAACTCATTTTGGCCAGTGGGATACTGCCAGCTTTGAAAACGAGGAACAGAAACTGAAATTTCTCAAACTGATGGGTGGCTTTAAAAATGGGGCCCCTTCATTCAGCCGCCCCTCTAACACGATCGGAAGGCCCAACATGGCTCTCAGCAAGAAGGCGGCCGATGCCCTGCAGCAGAACCTGCAGCAGGACTATGACCGGGCCATGAGCTGGAAGCACAAGCGGGGCGCTGGCCTTGGCTTCTCCACCGCCCCAGACAAAACCTTTTATATTGACAGGAATGCTTCCAAGTCTATTAAGTTTGAAGATTAGACTCTACTGTCTTGTCCTTCAAAACAGCCCAAATTGCTTTTATTATTCATTCATGCAGTTGAAAGCCATCTGACAACTGTCTCAGATCAAACCTCTGCAGAGATTAAGGAAAACTCTGCCTGTGTGCTTGGACGAAGTGGGGTCAGGGAGCTCATGTTTCAGAAGCCAAGAGAACATGTGAGTGGCTAACACCTACTGTTTTGTGTATTAAGCATTCCATCCCTGTGTGAAGACATCAGCATATATAAATAATAGCTAAATTTGCTGAGTGCTTAGTATGTGCCAGGTACGTACTACTGTGTTTCCCTCGCATTAATGTAGTTAGTAATTATGAAATAGGTGCTATTATCCCCATCTTACCGATGAGGAAACTGAGGTTCAGGGATGAAGTAATAAAATTGCCCGGTTCACCCAACCAGTAAGTGCCAAGTGTTGGACTTCTGTATCCCACGTCCTGTGTCACTATTCACTACTCTGAATGTCCCCTTCTAGGGAATTTCACCAGGAATACTCATGGGGGATGAAAATCTCTTGATTGAAGAGACAAGTTTTGTGAGATGTCTAAATCTCAAATAGGAAGTAGAATTGATGGTAAACAGGTAAGAGCAAGCTCATTTTCTTTTCCCATCCTGAAGGCAAAGAGGGGTCTGAATGGCCACCAAGCAGATGTGGCTGAGCTTCCTCTGTGGTTGGGAAATGGGTTTCTAAACCAATTTTGCCTTTTCTGGCTCTCCTGCCTTCCATCCTCAGTGTTGAGCTTGGATTTAATCTTCATGCTTTAACTGAATTCTGACCAAGGCATTTTAGAGAGACTGTTAGTCTTAATGAACTGACGGCAAATTCCCAGGGATATGTCTATTAGAATCTTTGTGACCACAAGGGAGAGAGTCCTAGGTGACTTGTCTGGTGGAGGTCTAATGCCAGGAGGCCTGGGATGCACAGGAAGTTGCCTCATCATGACACTGCTGCTATGCCTGGACCCTACAACCAGCCTCACAGAGCTCCAGGTACAGTGACCTGAGTGACAAATGACCACCTTCTCCATTCACCTAGCATTTTGCATCTGAAAATACAGGTTCTGAGTGTGACATTTTCACATCACTTGGCCTGAATGCCTCCTATAGATATCCCAGCTCAGGTAGCTAAATAGCCAGGATATTCAGTCTCTCACTGGGCAGGAAGTCCTGATGTGTAGGGGTTGACTCAGCAACTCAGCAAGGAAATGTTCTTTTCCCCTCTGTTCCATCCATCCTATTGGCTTCATCAGGCTGCTTGAAAGAATAGCTGTAGCAATTCTAGGTGGGATATCAAGATACTAGAACATTCCAGAGGAAGAAGAAAAACCTTATGGCTCAAGGAAAGTTCCAGAAGACCTTTCATTGTCACTCATTGCCTAGTGGTCATACGCCCATTTCTGAGTCAGCCCCTGGCGTGTAGAGGAAGAGTCTCCTCAGGCCAGTCATAAAGGAAGAGTGAGGGGCAGGTGCTGGCAAGACAAACATGGAGTCCACTACTGCCCCACTGGGCAGAGGTGAGGCGGGCCTGCCTGGGTGCTGCCTAGTAAGCATGGGCCAGGGAAGAGGTCGCACAAATCTATCCCAGCAGTGTTTCAGGTGGGTCACTTCACTCGGAATGTGAATTGGGCCTTTGATGGATTCAACCTTGAGATACATGATAGAAGAGGCCATCTAAGTGCCTGGAAGGTAAGGTTCTGTGTTTGAGTTAGCTGCTTCAGAGCACCTCCTCTTCACAGGGGGATAAATCTCTCCTGGCCTTGATCTACACCACAGGAATTCACTCACTGTATTGACTGTTTCTCTCATTCTTTTTAACTTGTCAAGAGATCACTCTACAGTTTGGGCCTGCCTTGGCTCGTCAGGAAGGGTTGTGCTCAACCATCTCTTGGGTGATTCTGGAGATTAGTTAATTAGTTGTCCACTCTCTTGTCCCCATAGTGATAGTTCTCATTAGCGATGTGATGGTCAGGCCTTTCCCCTCCTGTCATTTAGTATAAATAGTCCGTGTAATAGGATTTGACTTTCAAACTTAATGTATCACCATTGGCTGAAGAGTTCCACTGGCTTAGGATAAGGTTTATAGTTTGTTTCTGAAGGAGGGTCTAACCAGAGCAGATGGAACAGCCCAGACAGCAAGATGGCCAGTGGCCTCAAAATGGACTTAACCTTGGTTTGCATTGACAAGAGTGGCAGAGACACCATTTCCCAAGTGAGCAGGTCTCTGTCCTGTAGCAGTGTGCAGTCCCGGGAGGATTTTCACTCTGAGCTTCCTGTGTTAGCTGGGGTCCTCGCTTTTGTGAATTAAACGCATTGACTTGTGCCACCTCTGCCCCTTTTCCCCATGTCCAGAGCCATCAATTTGCAAGGGTTTTTTTGGTGTGATTTCCTATGCTCTTGATGTCTTGACTCTGTAGAACACAGCATGTCTCCACTGCAAAAGGCGGTTTTGGGATTTTTACTCAGAATCGGGGCAGGAGAGGTCTGGCATATAGCACAGCCAAGGTCTTAGTTGAATATTTAACAGCTCTGTTCTCATTTCTCCCTTGGGGATTTCTCACTCGACTGACCCTTCTATTGGCAGGGTCCTTCCCTCCTCAGTTGCCCTTATCCAGCTATCTCTGAAACCTTATGATTCTTAATTACTTCATCCTTTGCAGTGATTCCTGCTATTTCTGCCTTAGCCTGTTAGGCCCTACCCTGAGACTTGCTTTCCATAACTAGACCGGTCCATCAAAAGTATTTGCTAGATAGACAAAGTTCTCCTCGAAAAGAAATTGTGTATTCAGCTCTACAAACAGAATTATTGAGGTTTGTGATTGGCAGAATAATGACCCCCCATGGGGTCATTGGACCCCATGGACAACATATGTTGTCCATGTCCCAGTCACCAGAACCTATGAGTGTTAGCACACAAAAGAGAGTTTAGGGTAGCAGATGGAATTACAGTTGCCAGTCAGCTGACCTTAAAATAAGATGATCCTGGATTGTCTGATTGGGCCCAGTGTAACCATATGGGTTCTTAACTGTAGAAGGGGGAGGCAGAAATGTGGAAGAGACTTGTAAGAAAAACTCAACAAGCTGTTGCTGGTTTTAAGTTAGAGGAAGGGGCCACAAGCCAAAGAATGCAGATGGCCTCTAGAAGCTAGGAAGGTCAAGAAAACATTCTCCCCCACCTGCCCCCAGAGCCTCCAGAAGGAACAAAGCCCTGCCCATACCTTCATTTTGAGGGTAAGCCTGCTGAGACCTGTTGGACTTGGGAAAAACAGATCTGCAAGGTGATAGAATTGTATTGTTGTAAGCCACTAAGTTTGTGGTAATTTGTTAAAGCAGCAATAGAAAAGTAATACAAGTCTCATGCAGAACTTTTCCTCATTTTTTTTACCTTATTTCCTAAAATTCTTTGAATTTTTATTGTTCCATTGTCCTTTGTAATGACATCCCCTGTAGGCTGTGGTTTTCAGAGATTGGCTAATTGATTCAGTAATGGGCTGAGGAAAACCACAACAGATCATAGAAAATCTAAGCCTTTGCCTGGGCCTGGTGACAGATGGTTCTGAAGCTCCTTTGAGGTAATGCATTATTCAACCTAATACGAAAGTCCAAATTCATGTCAATTTAAGAACATTATGTTACTCAGGCTTGGGAATGAACGCTGTCTGATATGAACAGCCTCAGAGTAGAAGAAAAGACTTAAAGCGGGTAATTTGTGAATTTGCCAATTGTGTTTCATTCAAACAGTATCATATAGTAACAGTGGTATATGAAATAATTTTAATGGAAATAATTTTGTGAAATAAAGGTCACTTGGTAATATTTGAGTAATACCACCATGCTTTCTGAACTTCTGTATGTTTTGTTCAGTAAAGGGGAGCAAAAGGGTTATTCAGAATCCGCTGTTCTTTAACGTAGGCTCTTTTCTCAGGCTGGGGGCCAGGGGTGGGGGGTGGTGGGGAAATTAACAATTAAGTTGGCCAGAAAATCCATATATATTCTTTAGTCCTGAACTGTTCAGTAAAAATATGAATTTAATACAAATTTATTTTTAAAAATTATTTTAGCCACTTTTACTGAGATTTACTGTGTGAACTGTAATCCTACATTTCACAGGGTAGAGATGAAATGTAATTTATGTCCAGTATACATATTCCAGAAGTACAAAAGTTTGGGGCACTTTAATCTACAACTTGGATTAAATGAATGCATTTTCCTGAGCACAGGCTTCCAGGCTGTGAATCACCACCAATCAATATTAATGCTTTTATTGATTCAAAATAAAATGTCAGTGGAAGCTCATTAGCAATAATACAAGAATCAGATTCCAGATTCCAAAAATCTGGTGGTAAAAAGGTAGAATCACATGCAGTTTAGAATTATGGCCGCAAAGCAAACAGGGCAATATGTTTAGACAAGTTCTCTTCTAGATGAAGAGAGTCAGAAGTAATTAAATGAACAGTCATGAACATAAATGTTCCTTTGGGAGGTTTATTCGGTTATATACTTTCCACTGAAGCCACAGAGGGAATTGCAGATTTGACCTCACTTTCTCTAATCCACCATTGTGTTTTTTTAAATTTATTTTTAATTGTACTTGACATATACTGTATTAAGTTTCATGTGTACAACATAGTCATTTGACATTTATATGCCTTAAAAAATGCCTACCACAAAAAGTATAATTACCATCTTTTACCCTACAAAGTTATTACAATATTACTGATTGTATTCCCTCTGCTTATATCTCTGTGATTTATTTATTTTATAACTGGAAGTTTGTACCTCTTAATCCCCTTCACCTGTTTCTCTCTTTCTCCCACCCCCCTGCCCTCTGGCAACCACCAGTATTTTCTCTGTATTTATGAGTCTGTTTGTTCATTTGTTAGATTCCACATGTAAGTGAAATTGTATGATATTTATCTTTTTCTGACTTACTTCACTTACCGTAATACCTTATAGTGTTTCCATGTTGTTGCAAAAGGCAAGATTTTACTCTTTTTTATGGCTGAGTAATATTCCTGATGGGGTTTTTTTGGGTAAACACCCAGAAGTGGATCATACGGTATTTCTATTTTTAATTTTTTTAGGAACCTCTATACTGGTCTCCATAGTGGCTGCACCAATTTACATTCCCACCAACAATGCATGGAGGTTCCCTTTTTCCACATCCTCGACAACACTTGTTATTTCTTGTCTTTTTGATTATAGTTAATCTGACAGGTGTGAGGTGATGTGTCATTGTGATTTTCATTTGCGTTTCCCTGATGATGAGTGATGTTGAGTATCTTTTCATGTGTCTGTTGGCCATCTGTATATCTTTGGAAAAATGCCTGTCCAGGTCCTCTGCCTGTTTTTAATTGAATTATTTGAGGGGTTTTGGTGTTTAGTTGTATAAGTTTTTTTAGTATGTTTTGGATATTAACTCCTTATCAAATATTTACATATATCTTCTCCCATTCAGTAGGTTGCCTTTTTGCTTTGTTGATAATTTCCTTTGCTGTGCAAAAGCTTTTTAGTAGTCCAGTTATTTATTTTTGCTCATGTTGCCCTTGCCTGAGGAGACAGATCCAGAAAAATGTTGCTAAGACCATTGTCTAAGAGTTTACTGCCTATGTTTTCCTTCAGGAGTTTTATGGTTTCAGGTCTTACATTTAAGTCTTGAATCAATTTTGAATATATTTTTGTATGTGGTGTAAGGAAGTGGTACAGTTTCATTCTTTTGATGTACCTGTCCAGTTTTCCCAACACCATTTATTGAGCAGATGGTCTTTCTCACCATTGTTAGATCCTTGGATCCTTTGTCATAGGGTAATTGACCATGTAAGTGTGGGTTTATTTCTGGGCTCTCTGTTCTCTTCTGTTGATCTGTGTGTCTGTTTTTGTGCCAGTACTATTCTGTTTTGATTACTGTTGCTTTGTAGTGTAGTTTAAAATCTGGGATTGTGCTACCTCCAGCTTTGTTTTTTTGTCCCAAGATTGCTTTGGCTATTCAGGGTCTTTTGTGGTTCCATACAAATTTTAGGATTGTTTGTTCCAGTTCTGTGGATAATGCTATAGGTATTTTGATAGGGATTGCATTGAACCTATAGATTGCTTTGGGTAGTATGGACATCTTAACAATATTCTTCCAATCCATGAGCATGGTATATCTTTCCATTTATTTATGTGATCTTCAGTTTCTTTCATCAGTGTCTTATAATTTTCAGTATAGTTCTTTCACCACCTTGGTTAAATTTATTCTTAGGTATGTATGTATTCCATTATAGTTAACATACAGTGTGATATTAGTTCAGGTGTATGATACAGTGATGCAGTAATTCTATACATTACTGACTGCTCATCATAGTAAGTGTACTCTTAATCCCCTTCATCTATTTTTACCCATTCCCCCCCACCCCACACCCCTCTGGTAAACATCAGTTCTCTTTAATTAAGAGTCTGTTTTTTGGTTTGTCTTTTTTTCTTTGTTCATTTGTTTTGTTTCTTAAATTCCACATCATATGGTATTTGTCTTTCTCTGACTTATTTCACAGTGTTATACTCTGTAGATCCATGTTGCAAATGGCAAGATTTTCTTTTTATGGCTGAGTAATATTCGAGTGTGTAAGTGTCACCTCTTCTTTATCCATTCATCTATTGATGGACACTTGGGCTGCTTATATTCCAAGTAATTATTGATCAGTATATATTTATTGCCATTTTGTTGCTTGTTTTATGGTTGTTTTGTTGTTTTCCTTTTGCTCTCTTTTCTCACTGTTTGCTGGCTTTCTTTAGTGATATACTTGGATTCCTTTCTCTTTATTTTTTGCACGTCTATTACTGATTTTTGATTTGTAGTTACCATTAGGTTTGTATATAACATCTTATGTATACATCAGTCTATATTAAGTTGATGGTCACTTAAGTTTGAATCCATTCTTTACTCCTCTCCCCCCACATTTAAAGTATATGGTGTCTTACATCCTTTTATTTTATGAATCCCTTATTTTTTTTTAGATATACCTAATTTTCCTACTTTTGTGCTTCCTGCTTTTCTTCTTCCTATTTATCATCTTTCCTTTCCACTCAGAGTCCCCTTTAACATTTCTTGTACAGCTGGTTTAGTGGTCATGAATTTAACTTATTTGTCTGGGAAGCACTTTCTCATTCTGAATGATACCCTTGCTGGGTAGAGTATTCATGGCTGCAGGTTTTTTCCTTTCAGCACTTTGAATATTATCATGCCACTCCCTTCTGGCCTGCAAACATTTCTGAAAAATCACCTGAATGCCTTACAGGGTTTCCCTTGTATGTAACTGTTTTCCCTTGTGGCTTTTAAAATTCTCTCTTTATTACTACTGTTGGCCATTTTAATTATATGTGTCTTGGTGTGGACCTCCTTGGGTTGATTTTGATGGGGGCTCTTAGTGCCTCCTGGATCTGGATTTCTGTTTCCTTCCCCAGATTTGGGAACTTTTCAGCTATTATTTCTTAAGCTTTCTGCCCCCTTTTTTCTTTCTTCTCTTTCTGGGATCCCTATAATGCAGATGTTATTACACTTATAGTGTTGCTGAGTTCCCTAAGTCATTTTCATTTTTCATTATTGTTTTTTTCTCCTTCCTGTTCAATTTGATTGCTTTCTATTACTCTGCCCTCCAGGTCATCAATCCATTCTTCTGCTTCCTCTCGTCTACTATTTATTCCATCTAGTGTATTATGAATTTCATTTATTGAGTTCTTTATCTCTGATTGGGTCTTTTTATGTTTTCTATTTCTTTGTCTTACTGAGGTCCTCCACTCTTTTCTGCAGTCCAATGAGTATCTTTATGACCATTACTTTAAATTCTTTATCAGGTATATATATTACTTATCTCCACTTTGTTTAGCTCTCTTGCTATGATTTTGTCCTGTTCTTTCATTTGTGACATATTCCTTTATCTCCTCATTTTGTCTCTGTGTGTCTGTTTCCATATGTTAGGAAAATCAGCTACCTCTCCTGTTCTTGAAAGTAGTGGCCTTATGAAGGAGGTCCTGTAGTGCCATGCAGTGTCTGGTTTATCAGAACCTGGTGCTTCAGGGTGTCTACTATGTGTGTTGTGTGTCCTGTTACTGTGGCTGAGCTGCTTTTACTTTCAGGTGTCTGCAGTGGCTCTTTGCCTGTTGTGGGCAGGGTTTGGTCCCTGTGTTAAGTGGGCCAGTCTGGGGCCACGTCTGGCTTGAGTTGAGTCAGACCAACCATTTGCTAGAGATGCAGTAGCACTCAACTACAGGGCACTTTCCTTGTGTTGACCGCTGAGAAGCTTTTGGGCTCTGGCCAAGGGTGCATTAGAGGAAGCAGGTCCATAGAATGCAGGGGCGCATGGTTGTAGCAGGGTTTGTGCAGGTCTGCTGTAGGAGGGGACCTGCAGCCACCTACAACTCCTGCCAAGCCTGCTGGGTTGGAGTGGGCAGATCCACAGAAGTGTGGGGATGGGGTGCGCAGTGTCAAGCTAGTTGGAAAGTGTGCTCTGCTGGTTCCTGCAGATGTCTGTGTATCTTGGCTGGGCGCAGGGGAGGGAAATGGCACTCACCAGCTCCTTGGTTCTGGAGAAGTCTCCCAGGGATCCCTTCCCCTGCAGAACATGCTCTGATATTAGTAAACCAATCTCCCTATTGTATATCCCAGGCATTTTTCAAACTGCTACTTCTACATTTTATCTTTGTGGGGCTGTTTCTTGTGCGGTTTACTTAAGGACAGAGTCAGTTTCCTATTGTCCTCCTGGCTCTCCCAGAGCTGAGCCCTCTGATTTTTAAAGTTACAGGTGACAAGCTGCACTGATTGTAAGAACTAGCGAAATTGTGCTCCTCTGCTTTTCAAAGCTAAATGTTTGGGGATTCATCTTCCCTGTGTGGGTTCCCCATGACTGGGGTGCCTGGTGTGAGGGTCTGTTTCTTTACCCTGTCCATGCCCGTGGCATCCCTCCCTCATATGGACAGTCCTGCAGTCATTTTAGCTCCCAACTGGGTCTTTACCTTTCCTACCCTCTTCAATTTGGCCTCCTCTCTACATTTATCTGTGGAGAGTCTGCTCTGTCCTGTTTTACTCTTTTTAATGCAGTTGTAAATAGTGTTTTTTTAAAATTTCTCCTCCTGCTAGTTTATTATTGGCATATAGAAATGAAAGAGATTTCTGTGTATTAATTTTGTATCCTGCAACTTTTACTGAATTCATTTATTATAGTGGTTTTGATTTTGTTTTTGCTTTTTTTTTTTTTTTTTGGTCTTTAGGGTTTTCTGTATAGCAGGGTTTGTGCGGGTTTGTGCAGGTCTGCTGTAGGAAGGGACCTGCAGCCAGCTAAAACTGCCAAGGCTGCAGGTCTCTTCCCACAGCAGACCTGCATAAATCATGTCATCTGCAAATAGTGACAGTTTTACTACTGCTTTTTCTTTTTCTTACATGATTGTTATGGCTCGGACCTCTGTACTATGTTGAAGAAACCTGGGGGAGCAGACGTTCTTGTCCTGTACCTGATCTTAGAGGAAAGGCCTTCAGCTTTTCATTTTTGGGTATGATGTTAGCTGTGGGTTTGGGCTTTTATTATGGTAAGTGTGTTCCCTCTATACCCACTGTGTTAAGAGTTGTTATCATGAATAGGTGTTGAATTTTGTCAGATTTTTTTTTTCTGCATCTAATGAGATCATGATTTTTAATCCTTCATTTTGTTAATGTAGTGTATCACATTGATTGATTTGCAGATACTGAACTATCCTTGCATCCCTGGAATAAATCCCATTTGATCTTGGTGAGTAATCCTTTCAATGTTTTGTTGAATTTGGCTTGCTAATATTTTGTTGAGGATTTTTGCATTGGTGTTCATCAGGGATATTACTGGCTTATAATTAGCATTTTTCCCCCTGTAGTATGTATCTTTATTTGGTTTTGGTATCAGAGTAATGCTGGCCTCATGAAAGAATTTAGAAGCATTTGTTCCTCTTCAATTTTTTGCAATAATTGAAAAGGACGGGTATTAACTCTTTAAATGTTTGGCTTTACCTGTGAAGCTTTCGGGTCCTGGACTTCTGTTTGTTGGGAGTTCTTTGATTACTCATTCAGTCTCATTACTAGTAACCATTCTGTCCAGATTTTCTATTCTCGATTCCGTTTTGGAAGATTGTATGTTCCTAGTAATTTGTCCATTTCTTCTAGATTGTCCAGTTTGTTGGCATATAATTTTTTGTAGTAGTCTCTTATAATTCTTTGTATTTCTGTAGTGTCATTTGTAACTTCTCTTTCATGTCTGATTTTATATATTTGAGTCCTCTTTTTCTCTTGAGTGTGGCTGAAGGTTTATCAATTTTTATCTTTTCAAGAACCAGCTCTTAGTCTTGGTCTTTTGTTATTGTTGTGTTGTTGTTTTGTTTTTGGTCTCTATTTCATTTACTTCCACTCTGATCTTCATTATTTCATTCCTTCTGCAAACTTTGGGTTTGTTTGTTTTTTTTCTAGTTCCTTTAGTTGTAAGGTTAGATTGTGTTATTTTTCTGGTTTCTTGAGGTAGACCTGTATTGCTATAAATTTCTATCTTAGAACTGTTTTTTCTGTGTTCCAAAGATTTTGGAGGGTTGTATTGCATTATTTGTCTCAAGGTATTTTTTAATTTCCTTTTTGGTTTCTTCATTGACCCATTGGTTGTTTAGTACCATGTTGTTCAGTGTCTATGTGTTTGCAGTTTTTCTAATTTTTTCTTTTGATTGCTAGATCTTGTGATCTGAAGTGAGTCTTCATATGGATGTGTCTTTTTATTTTTTTTTATCATTCTTTCAGTTACCCTATGTCTTTTGATTGGAGCATTTAGTCCATTTACATTTAAAGAAATTATTGATAAATACATACATACATTTGCCCTTGAATAGGTGGTGGTTAGGGACACTGACTGATATCCATGCAGTTGAAAATCCACATAAAACTTGTGAGTGCCCCAAAATTTAACTATTAATAGCCTACTGTTGACCAGGAGCCTTGCCTGGTAACATAAATAGTTGATTAACACATATTTTGTATGTTAGGTGTACTACATACTGTATTCTTAAAATAAGAAAATCATAATAGATTTTTTTATTAAAAAAAAATCCATGTACAGTTCAACCCTATGCTGTTCAGGGGTCAACTGTACTTCCATTTTAATTGCCTTCTGGTTGTTTTTGTTCTTTTCTGTTCTCCTGCTTTCTTTTGTTTGATGACTTTTAGTCTTATGCTTGGATTCCTTCATATTTTAATGGTCACTTCAGTTTGAACATATTCTAAAAGCACTACATTTTTACTGCCCTCCCCTTCCACATTTTATGTATTTGGTGTCATACTTTACATCTTTTTATTTTGTGTACCCATTAATTATGGTAGATAAAATTGATACCACTTTTGTCTTTTAACCTTCATACTATTATAAATGATTGATCTACTACCTTTACTGTATGTTTGTTTTTACCAGTGAAATTTTTTCTTTCATAATTTTCATCTAGTTATGTCCTTTTACACTTAAAGAAGTCCCTTTAACATTTCTTGTAAGGCTTGTTTAGTGGTGATGAACTCTAACTTTTGTTTGGGAAACTCATTTCTCCTGTAATTCTGAATGATAATCTTGACGGGCATTCTTGGCTGTAGATTTTTTTCTTTTCAGCACTTGGAATAGATCATGCCATTCCTTTCTGGCCCACATAGTTTTTGCTGAAAAATCAGTTGATAGTCTTGTGGGGGTTTCCTTTGCATGTTATTAGTTGTTTTTCTCCTGCTGCTTTTAAGGTTTTCATTAATTATTGACATTGTAACTACAGTTGACCCCTAACAATGCAGGGGTTAGGGGCAGCAATCCCCTGTGCAGTTGAAAATCCACATGTAACTTTTGACTCCCCCCAGGTTTACTAATAGCCTACTGTTGACCAGAAGCCTTAAACAGCTGATTGACACATATTTTGTTATACGTATTATATACTGTATTTTTAAAGCTAGAGAAAAAATTAAGAAATCAGAAGAGAAAATGTAGTTTTGTACTGCATAGAAAAAATATCCACATGTAAGTGGATTTGTGTTGTTAAAGAGCCATCCGTATCATGTGTCTTGGTGTGGACCTCTTTGGATTCATCTTGTTTGGGGCTTTCTGTGCTTCCTAGTGCTAGGTGTCCATTTCCTTCTCTAGGTTATAGAAGTTATCAGCTATTATTCAGTAAGTTTTCTGTCCATTTTTTCTTCTGTCCTCTCCTGGGATGCTTGTAATGCAAATGTTCAGCTTGATTTCTAATACCTTGTGTTCCAGATTGCGGATTCATTTTTCTGCACCTTCTAATTTGATGTTGATATACTAGAGGGTATTTTTCATTTGTATTGTATTCAGCTCTGAATCTTTTTTATATTTTCTATCTCTTTGTTAAAGTTCTCACTGAATTCAAGTCCAGCTAGCATCTTTATGGCTGTTACTTTGAACTCTTTTTATCACGTAGATTGCTTAGCTCTGGTTCATTTTTGAGGTTTTGTTTTGGTTCTTTTGTTTGGAACTTACTCCATTTTGTCTACTCTATGTTTGTATTTAGTAGGTCAGCTACATCTGGTCTTGAAGGTAGTGGCCTTCTGTAGGAGGCATCCTGTGGGGGCCAATAGTGATGTCTCCCCTGGCCACCAGAACCAGGTGCTCCAGGCATGTCCCGTGTGGGCTGTGTATGCACTGGTGGGTGGCAGTGAGATTTGGCCACAACTGCTATGAGCATTGTGGTAGGCACAAGTTGTGTCTGTTGGGAAGGTGAGTCCAAAGAGTAATGCCTGGTCAGTGCCAGTGGTGCTAGCAAGGAAGATAGAAAGTGACCTGCAAACTCTTCCATTCCCAGAGAAAATTCCTACAGATTGTTGCCCCTCCCAGCACATGCCCTAAAATTAGTAAATCTCCTTCATGTATAACCCAGTACTTTTCAGACTGCTGCCTCGGTGCTGGGTCTCAGAGTGATTAAGAGTAGACCCTCAGGGGTGCCTGGGTGGCTCAGTCGTTAAGCGTCTGCCTTCGGCTCAGGTCATGATCCCAGGGTCCTGGGATCGAGCCCCCCATCGGGCTCCCTGCTCTGCGGGAAGCCTGCTTCTCCCTCTCCCACTCCCCCTGCTTGTGTTCCTGCTCTCGCTATGTCTCTCTCTGTCAAATAAATAAATCTTTAAAAAAAAAAAAAAAAGAGTAGACCCTCAGTTTTCTATAGCCTTTGGCTCTCCCAGAGTTAAGCCCCACATATTTCCACAGCTCAACATTATGGGAGCTCATCTTACTGGTGCTGCAGACCCCACCCTATGAGGAGCTTGACTCTTGCCATTTATGAGTGATATCCCTCCCACTTTATGGGTCACTGTGCCCGGGATGTGGTTCTTGACCTTATCTCTGCCCCTCCTACCCTTCTCAGTGTAGCTTTTTGTCTCTAGTTGTGTAAGAGCTGTTCTGCTAAGTCTTTGGAACTTTCTGAGTGAGTTGCATGTTGTGTAGTTGCATCATTAGTGTGTCCATGGGAAAGGTGAGTTCACAACCTTACTCTGCCATCCTCCCTGGAGTTCCAGTGGGTTCAGTGGGGGTGCCTGCTGGTGGTGCTCATGCATGCCCTGGTGTGCCCACGTATGCATGAGCCACTGCACCCGCATCTTCTGTGTTGCTACTGACAGCTAGGTATATACCAGTATATTCTAAGTTCTATCCAGAGCTGCTTTTGATAGAAAAATTAATTGCACCATCTACCTTTTATCAATCTTCTGTAGTGGTTTAGGCAACATTCAATTCCAGACTTGAGGCCCTCAAATTAGGTAACAGTGGCTCTTTAAAAGTAGACACCTTTTCAAGGTTTTTCTAGTTAAAAAACAAAAAAAACACGTGACAGATGTTACTTGTGTCCTGTTTCTCGATAAAGGTCGATCTGAAGGCCACTTGCGCAAAGACACTGCTACTCTTGTGAACAAGATTGGATTTTAATGCTCTGACAATTCCTACTTCTTCACTGTCTCAGTAATCTGGGTAGAGGCCAAAGCTGAAACCAATTTGTATATGTAAAAATAAAGCAAAGCAGGTGTTTCTGGACTTGGCTTCACAGCCCTAGTCAGGTCCTTGTTTGCAGAGGGAGCCTGAGGGCCAGTTCAGTCAGATGACCCATATCTGGTTGTTTGCTTCGCTTCTTGATGTATTCCAGAGTTTTCACCTAGGAGGAAAAAGAACAATCAGTATCCTTTCTGGTTCACCAGTGCACCAACAAATCAACCATATTGTGAGCTTATGCTTTCTTACAGCTAAAGTCTTTTGAAGGATAAAGGAGGAGAAGCAACCAACAAAGTCTTTAAAGTATGGGGCGCCTGGGTGGCTCAGTCAGTTAAGGGTCTGCCTTCGACTTAGGTCATGATCTCAGGGTCCTGGGATTGAGCTCCCCGGCCGGAGGCCTGCTTTTCCCTCTCCCTCCCCCTCTCTCTCAAATAAATAAAATCATTAAAATAAAAGAGAGTGAAGTCTTTAAGTACAACTTCTTAGATTATAATTTGCTTATAAAATCAGATTTTGGTGTGACCAGGAATAGCTCACATTTTTATAGATGTGTATTTTATTCAGAGGGAAAAAAAGAAAGGGGAGACGGGTTTGTTGAGGCCAGCTGTGCTCTGGCCGGTGGCTTTATGTGGTTCACCAGGACCCCCATGCCTTCCCAGTGCCTCACCATGGTCCTGGTATCTGCACAGCCATGTCTCTGTGCCAGGTGCCACAGGTTGACGGAGAGCTGGTTGAGTCTGTTGTTGCGCAGGTCTCCATGTGCCAAGATACTATTAAAGAAGGAAAGGCCCAGGGAGCTTTGGCGCTTCAGAGCCTGAAACAGAAGAGAGAGATTACCATCTGGCCATGGGGCCCAGGCTGGAGCCAGTGTTGATGCCAGCTCTACCACGGATCTTCTGCAGGGCAAGCTGCTTAACCTCCCAAGTCCCGCCTTCAGCTGTAGGAGAGTAAGGTAATGCCCGCTCCTCGGGTAAGTGAGGATTGAATGAGATGAAGCATATAAAGCCTTCATTCTGTGCCTCCCACATGGGCATTACTCATGAAATGGAAGCAGAAGCAAGTGATACTTTCATGAGACTCCGCACACAGCAGGGTAAAGGAATGAAGTGATAGGCCTTCTTGCAAGTACAAACAAAAACTGAAAGGCTACAATAAAATGTCTTTCAGATGTATCCTAAGCCATCCAAAGTTATGGTCACTATTTAGGGCAGAAATAAAGACCAACTGACAGCTCCCCATAAACAGCCCAGGCCCAGCTTTCTTAAGAACTATTCTGTAATACCTAATCTTGCCTCTGATTAGAGGTACCTAAACAAGCAAAGTCTAGCCAAAATGTCAGAGTAGACCAAACCCGAATTCAACAACAGGCTTTGGAGAAAGGATACAAGTTCTGAAAGGTAAACAGAGGCATGTGGGAAGGCCAAGTGAACAGGTGGACCTAACCAGCCAGCGGGAAGGCCAAGTGAACAGGTGGACCTAACCAGCCAGCCAGGTTCTTATCACAGTCCATGCGGACCCTGGACAGCTGCTGACCTGGGCCCTTGCTGGATGCCCTTGGCTCACAATGCAGAACATCAGTGAGTCCAGCGAAGCAGATGAGAAAGGAGCCCTTAAAGTGGGCCAGGTATTCTGCTCCGTGCTTTATACAGCTCATCCCATTTAATCTACACAGCACATCTTTGTGGGAAGCACATTTCTGACCAGCTAGGTACATGTTTTGCACTGTCTCCCAAGGATCCCAACCCCTGGTTATTCAAGCATTATACTGGGTGCTAGGGTGAAGGGATTTTGTAGATGTAATTAGAGTTATGGACCTTAGAGAATCCTGGATTATCTGGGTGGGCCCAATCTAATCCCTTGAGCCCTAAAAGGCAGAGAAATTTCTGAGAGACCAGTAGCAGAAGAGGAGGCAGAAGGGGTGAGATCACAGAGATTTGAAGCACGAGGATGTGACCTACCGTTGATGGCTTTCAAATGGAAGAAGGGGGCCAAAAGCCAAGAAATGCAGACAACTTCTAGAAGCTGAGAACACCTCTAGCCAACAGCCAGCAAGGAAACGGACCTCAGTCCTACAACTGTATGGAACTCAAGTCTGCCAACATCCTAAAGAAGCCAGTCCGTCAACACCCTGATTTTCACTGCCAACTCACCAAACTGATATAATAAATGAATGTTTTAAGCTGTTGAGTTTGTGGCAGTTTTTTTTTTTTTTAAAGATTTTATTTATTTATTTATTTGAGAGAGAGAATGAGATAGAGAGCATGAGAGGGGGGAGGGTCAGAGAGAGGCAGACTCCCCGCTGAGCAGGGAGCCCGACGTGGGACTCGATCCCGGGACTCCAGGATCATGACCTGAGCCAAAGGCAGTCGCTTAACCAACTGAGCCACCCAGGCGCCCTGTGGCAGTTTTTTTTAAGGCTGCAAGAGGAATCCAATCCACTCCCATTTTGCAGAGACACCCAAAGCTCAGAAAGCTCTGGGGAACTTGCTCACGGACCACAGGTAGTAAGTACAAAGCAGGATTTGGGCTCCAGTGGTCTGACTCCAAAGCCTGTGCCCACACCCTCCCATGTTCCACTCCAGCTGATGGAATATTCACATAGACCCAGTGTTAGCATCACATTAGGAATCCAAATTCTGAAGAGGCTAAGAGTTGCTTTTCTCAACTACTCAAGGTGGATAAAACCAACCTAGTAACCATCGATCTGTCCATCCATCATTCCACAAAAATTCATGGGAGCCACTACTGAACCAACTTAATCCTTCCTGCCATCCTCTGCTATGTGAGAATTTACAATCTCTTGGTGGAGGAAAAAAACTGTGAAGGTGCAGCTTCAAGCACGGTTGGGCAAGGGTGGCTGAGCAGCAATGAAGAGACCTCCATTGCAAGGCCAGTTGAGCCTGCCTTGCCAACGGCCCGGACCTGTGACAGTCACAGAAGCAGCTGAGCTGACTGAACGTTACCGTCAAGGAGTGGGGTCATGCTGTGCACTGCCCAAGCCTGCGGGCCCTGGGAGAAAAGCGGCATGTACCGGGCACAGACTCATTAAGTGGCTGCCGACTGCCTGCTTGGGATCCTCTCTCTAATCAGACAGTGCAGTTCTTCTACCCCAACCAGGAACCTGGGCAGAGATCGCCATTCCGTGGGTTCCAGCCCAACCTGCTGCCTGCCTTTCGAACCAGACCTCGTCTGATGGCTGGGAAAACAGGAGGGTGCATATCTACAGGACAAAGCTAAAACAAATTCTATTTCAAATACAACTAAAAGAGTCTCCCCTGAGAGAGGTCCTTTAACTACATTTCATTGAAGTGGGAGAGATTTTTTAAAAGACAAGGGAGACAATATCTAACAACTAGCTATTTCTCTATTCTGTATCTTCTCAGTAAGCATTTTACCTTAAAAAGCCCAATCCACATGTGTTTCAAATGCACAGCCCATTAAAAGTGAAATCATTAGAGACAGATCTGAGGGATGAGAAGTCATGCCAGCCAACATGCAAAGACCCCAAAAACAAGAACACATTATGAGAGAACCAAATCAGGGCCTTGAGGCCCCCCTCCTCTTCTCCAGAGGTTTTAAATAGAAAAGAGCTTCTTTTCATTATTTTCCTATGAGAATTGTCATTTCCAGGAAGCTCCACGGGTCTGGCATGATTCCCAGCTTCACCACACCCAAACAAACAACTTCACGAAGCTCATGAGTAAACTGCCGAGCCCCTTCATGTAGGTTGAGAGAAAATTTTGGAAGCAGGGCTGCTCCCAGCTTCGAGATGACCTCCTCAGGCCTGGCATCGGCACTGGGGGTCTCCAAAAACAGGAAGCTTTGCTCTCCACCTGGTAGAGAAATCTGACCCGTTTCCTAGGTCCCAGGCTCCCAGGGCCCCTGCCGTGACATGCTTGCCTACGCTGAATTTCGAACTGCATTGTTAAAATGAAGGATGGTACGTTCCATTTTAGCTCGGTAAATGTGCATATATATATGGAAGGACATTTTCACTGAATGTCCCTGGTATTATGTGAGTTGAAATGTTCTTTAGAAGAATTCCAACTTTGCTATTTTTTCAGAATCCTGTTTCAGAGTCATTATTGCAATCAGTGCCCCCTCCCCCAAGAGAAAAAGAGACAAACATTAAATACAATCACAGCACTGTCCCCCCCACAACTGCAAAAATACGTTCCAAGACCCCCAGTAAACGCCTGAAACCACGGACAGTACTGAACCTTGTATGTACTGTTTTTTCCTATACGTACATACCTCTGATAGTTTATAAATTAGGCACAGTAAGAAATTAACAAAATAGAACTATATACTATAATAAAAGTTATGTTAATCTGGTCTCTCAAAATACTGTCCTGTACTCACCCTTATGATGATGTAAAGGGATAAACTGCTCCATGAGATGAGGTGAATGACACGGTCATCGTGACGTCATGTCAGGCTGCTACTGACCTGATTGGACGTCAGGAAGGGGGAGAATCTGCTTCTGGACAGTAGCTGGCCCCAGGTAACAAACTCCGTGGCAGCGGGGGGCCGGGGGGGGGGTAGTGGGACACAACTGCTACATATAGTTCTTGGCTTTATTTTTATTGTGAGCTTGGGGGTTGTGCTAGGCTATGGTCATTGATGCTGTAAGTGGCCACATCTGATTAAACCCAGCCTGTTGCATCAGGGTGAAGAAATGTATTTTCAAGGCATGTGGCAATTTTTTCTTGGGTGTAATCTGTTAAACACAGTACTGCTCTAAGAGGTCCCTGGGCTAGAAGTTGGAGCCAGAACCCATGGTTTTAAAAATCAGGAAAAGGTGCCTAAGAAGAATTTTTCATGGCAGAGGAGCTCAAGGTAAAGGACCCCATTTCTCCTGTAGGGTAGGAAGAGCTCTCCCCTGAAAACTACCAATACAAAGAGACAAAGAAGAGCTGGGTCTTTGGCCCTAAAAGTTTGCCCGTGTTTGAAAAAGGCCTTTCAGTTGGGGGAGAATTGCCTCTTCCGATACTCAGTGGTTTGATAAACCAGTCTCCCTGTAGAAATTGGGGTTCTGATTCTGCCCCATCCCCTGACAGGGAAGCGCCCTCCATGTGTTAACTTCCCCAGCCCTGCATCCAGAAGGGTCCCCAGGTCGGTGGGACACACCAACACATACTCCCTCCCTAGAGAGGGTGCTATGATGCACGTGGGACCTACTGCTAACCCTAAGGCTGGCCCTAGAACTTGGCAGGGGGCACTGGAGGATGGAGTCCAGAAAAAAATCCCACTCTCTCCAGCACCTGCTTGAATATCCTGAGGATAATGGGAACCCAGAACACATATGTGCATCATACACGTGTACGTCCGTAGCTGTGCAATATTCTTGTGATTTTCTGGTGGGGAAGGGGGTAAGGACAATGGTGGTATTTCATATAGCCCTGGAAATGAGTATGAATTAAACTTAAAATTCAGTTTGATCTTATTTTGTCTTCAAAGGGTTTGACGGGGTGGGGATAAAGGAGCAAAACCTAGGAACGGGAGAATCCAGGGAAGGGAAGGAAGGGGAAGGCTGGGAAGCTACTGGGAAATAGGCAGTCCAAAATCTGCCTTAGCTTTGGGAAAGGGAATTGAGGAGCAGGGCGGCGGGAGAGTATGGGGCCTGCCAGGATGAAATTAGGAATGAGCATCAGGTGGTCTCTTGCCAGGTGGGAATAAAAAAAAAAAAACGAAATGCTCGGAGTTTCAAGCAGACAGCTTGGAGTAGTGAAGAGCAAGACCCAGGGGAGTACCTGGAGGTGGAAAGAAATTCAGGCACCAGCTGACCCATGGAAAGAACGCAGAGAAAGGTCAGGCGCCAGCTTTGACTCCTAAGGCACTGCCCCCCTCCACCCTCCTTCCCACAGGCCCTGACTACACAACAGGAATCAGCCTGAACACACTCCCAGAGATGAGCAAGGTCTGAACAAGCCTGAGACAGGGCCTCTGGGAGCCATCTGTCACCCACATGTTAGGGCTGAAGCTGCAAAGGAAGCAGTGGTTGGCATAACCGGGGAAGAGAACAGGTAGATATGTAGACTGTCCTAAATGGAAATTAAATTTAACTATCATCTAACTATATGGAGACTAGGGAAAAACTGCTCTGAAAACAAAAGATGCAACACCTGACATATCCATGTAATTTGTGGTTAAGAACACGGGTTCTAGAAGACGGCCTCGACCACATTGCGTAGCTACCACTCTGGGACTGTCTCCCTGTCCGTACAGTGTAAAGCAACAGCTGTCCCACCTCACTGGTCTGTCGTGAGAATTCAGTGAGATGATAAATGCAGAGTCCTCAACGCTACACTCATAACAGAGGTTGGAGAGGGTGCCTGGGTGGCTCGGTTGGTTAAGCGTCTGCCTCCGGCTCAAGTTGTGATCCCGGGGTCCTGGGATCGAGCCCCGCATCGGGCTCCCTGCTCAATGGGGAGCCTGCTTCTCCCTCTGCCTGTCTCATGAATAAATAAAATCTTAAAAAAAAAACAAAAACAAAGGCTGGAGAAACAGAACCTCCACTGTGGTGGGAGAGGAACTACATGCCACTTCTTACAAGGTAAGAAAGCAAAAGGCCTTGGTCGAGGAGGGCAACGCAGTGGTTCAAAGTTCAGCCTCGGGGATCAGGGTGACGACACTGTTCTATCACCAGAGGAAACCCAGGGCTGTGGAGAAACCTCTCTAAGCCTCAGTTTCCTTTACTGTCCAATGAGAATAAACAGAGCACTTCCATCTCAGGCTGGTTGTGGGCATGAAAAAAACCTAAGATATGCAAAATACAGGCAATTTATTCAGCATGTACGGATGAAGCACCTGCTGTATGCGGGCCTCTGTTCAAGGTGGGGGGATGCTGTGGTGAGTGACACATGGGACAGAGACAGGGAGGTCTCCGAGACTCATGTCACAAGGTCCCTGGGCTGACATTCTGGTAGGAGAGGCAAGCAACTGAAAAACACAGAGCATTTAGTACAGGAGCAAAAGCCCTGGATGAAGTGCTCAGTTATCAGTCTGCACAGAAACACATTACCCACATGACCGAGTTTCTTTTCCAGAACGGAACAATGTCCAACCCACCCTGGAAACTTGTGCATTCAGAGTGAGCAGGCAGAGGACACCTACCTCATCTTTGGCCAAGGTTTTCAGGTGCTCCAGGATCTGAGCCATCACCGTCTCACACAGCTTATTGTTTTCAGCCAGAAACTTGGAGTCTCCCCCATACAGGCTGTCGTTGGAGTCAACTGATGGAACAGACCAGAGCAGTGAGCAAAGCGTGGTCTAGCCATACAAAGGAATATTATGCAATCATAAAAAGGAATGAATTTTTTTTTTTTTTAAGATTTTATTTATTTATTTGACAGAGACACAGCAAGAGAGGGAGCACAAGCAGGGGAGTGGGAGAGGGAGAAGCAGGCTTCCCACGGAGCAGGGAGCCCGAGGTGGGGCTCGATCCCAGGACCCTGAGATCATGACCTGAGCCGAAGGCAGATGCTTAATGAGTGAGCCACCCAGGTGCCCCAAAAAGGAATGAAATTCTGATACGTGCTGAAATGTGGATGAATCTTGAAAGCTTTATGTAAGTGAAATATGCCAGACACAAAAGGACAAATACTGCATGATTCCTCTTCCACAGGACACTGGAACAGGCAGATTTGTAGGACTCAGAGTGGAGGTCACCACAGGCGGGGGCAGGGGGGCGGGGGTATGGGAAGTCACTGTCTATTGGGTACACTTCGTCGGAATGATTAAAAAATCTTGGAAATGGGTAGTGGTGATGGCTGCTCAACACTCATCATACTTGATGAAGGTGAATTATGCACTTAAAAACAGTTAAAATGGTAAACTTTATTTTATCACTATGTGTAGGTTATGAATTTTTAAAAAATGTAAAAAACCTTAGTACAAAAAGTCTGTATCTTTGACCTGGGGAAGCCATTAAGGTATTTATTTTTAAGAAAATAATCCAACAGGGGCGTCTGGGTGGCTCAGCTGGTTAAGCGTCCAATTCTTGGTTTTGGCTCAGATTGTGATCTCAGGGTTGAGACTGAGCCCTGCATCGGGCTCCATGCTCAGCAGGGGAGTCTGCCTGAGGATTTCTCTATGCCCCTCCCCTCACATGCACACTCTCTGTCAAATAAGTCTTTAAAAAAAAAAATCAGAAAAATAAATGCTCTGTTACAGTATTAAATACTTGGAGGATAATAAAAGTACATGATCTATAGTTATTAATTACCACATAGTACACTATATTATTATACTATTAATAACACATAATTATAAGATACTTAATTTTTAAAAAGTGACAAAAGTATCCATAGTAGAGCCCAGATGTGTACATCTATATTTCCTAATTTATAGCTGCTTAAGAATCAATTTTTTTAATTAAAAAAATTAAATTTCATAATTTCCTGTCATCAGTCTTGAACCTTCCGGAGAATGGGATGGGAATAAGCACACAGTAATTAATTAAGTAATTTCAGCTATGCCTTCTGTGCATTTCTAGTTGCTATTTCTAGAATAACAACTATTCTTCCCGCTTTTTATTTTGAAAACTGGCAAGGCTGCCGAAAAGTCGGGAAAACAGTGCATTGAATACATACCTGTGCTCTCCACGACACACACATACAGACACACAGACACATGACGGAGTTCTGTGGCTGAACCAGTTGTAAGCAGATTGCAGACACATTGCCTAAGAACAAGAACAACTGCTCCCCAGCAGTCTCCTTGCTCCCCAGCCTCTCTGTGCAAAGGCGATCTCTAATCCACTTCTGAACTGCCTGTGTATGGAGCTGCGTCTCAACTGCTATCCACCAGTCAGAGGAGGACAGCTGTTCTCTTAAAAGAATGTAAAAGATTGGGATTCTGGTAAAGGAATGTGATTCAGCCATTCACCACCACCTGAGTTTGCAGGGCGGCAGGAAGGAATTTCTCACGTCTACCGCTGAGGACCGGAATAGTTCCTGGCATAAATTCTCAGGCTCACTCCGGGTTGGAATCTACTCTCTTTCTGATGAGCTCAGCACTGGAAAAGAGAGAAGGTCTAAGACCACCCATGGCCAACACACCCCAGGCTTCCTCCCCAGAGGGGCCAGGGGTGTGTTCGGAGCAGGCTGCTCACTTGCACATGCACACACACACACGCACTCTCTCTTTCTCTGCACCTCCTGGATGAGGGCCTGTTCTGCACCAGGTTCCAGGCTAGGAGCTGGGGACCCAGTGGGGGCCAAGGCCGTCCCTGCCTCACAGACACTCAGAGACTGTAAGGAGATGCAGACCAGCAAAGAGGCAATCACAACAGCATGTACTGATTGTTAGAAGCAGGCAGTGCAAGGGGTTACGAGATCTTAAAATCTAGGCTTGGGATGGAACTCTGGAATTAGCAAGATCAGGCCAAGCTCTACAGATTAAATTCACGAGATGAAGTGCTCAAGGGGGAACGGGGGCGGGATGAGTTTTCCATGCTAACACTTGGTGGTGACGGAGGGAGGAAAGGGGAAACTTGAGAATTAGAAGGAAGTTGGTCAGACCAGTGTGTGCAGTGGCCCCTGCGAGTCCAGGCGCAGCTCTTCCGAGGGAGATAAATGACATCCCTGGCAAGTGGCCACTAGGAATAGCCTACAGTCCCTGCACCTGTCTGGCCCTGGGATCATGACCCCCAACGCCTCAAGGGCCTGGCAGGTGGCGTGGAGCAGCCAAGGGGCTACAATGGCTTCACGGAGCCATCCTGGGTTGTGGTCTTCCAGCCACATCGACGCTATCTGCATATGAAGTAAACATTCAGTAGGCCGGCATCCTCCCCTTCCCTGTCGAACACGCCCTCTCTCTCACAGGCTCGGGTGAACGCGCTGGGGTTCTTGCTCCAGGTGATTTCACAATGCCATCTTATTAATCGAGAAAGAAAGCAGCAGAGGCATCCTTTGGAAATGCAAAAAAGTTGTGACCCGAGTTCTTCAGAAGTTCTAACCTGTGTCAACACTACAAGGCTGCCTAGAATAAGAAAGGGATGGGAAGGCAAAGCCTCCTTCGGGCCCCCTGGGCCTCTCTCCTACCAGGACAATTGTCAGGTCACAATTATGCATCCACGGTAAACACAGCTGGGCCAAAAAAAAAGGGAAAAAAACCCACCCATCCTTCCGCTTTCTCCTCTAAAAGCTAGAAATGTAAAAGCCAGGCTCCTGCCTATCAAACCTCGCCACGCTCCCTTTGCTAGCACTCTGGCCCCCAGTCTGTCGTGGCTGTGGTAAGTTTAGAGGGTTAAATGAATCTGCTCCAGAAGAGGGAGGAGAGGGCTTGCCCCTCTCACAGGGCCTGAGGTGTGCAGACCCACTTCCACGTCAGTGCCTGGTCCTCAGAAGTCTCTCCATAGTTGCAAGCCCTCAATGTGCACTTGGCAAAAAAGGAAATAAAAATGCCAACAAATAAAGGAAAAGGTGCTCAATCTCATTAGTCATCAGAGAAATGCAAATTACACTCATCAGAAGAGCCAAAATGAAAAAGACTGACCACAGGGAGGGAACAAAGGGAACCCTCATTCATGCCTGGTGGGGGTGTCAATGGGTACAACCATTCTGGAAGACTGTGAGACAGTGTCTACCAAAGCTGAACATAAGCAAGTCCCATGAGCCGGCAACTCCACCTGTAGGCACAGAGCCAACAGAAATGTACACCAAGAACATGTCCAAGAATGTTCACGGCCAGAACCAGAACCACTGGAAACATGCAAATGTTCACCCATCAGGGAATGAATGAATTCTGGTACGGTCACGCCACGGAATACGATACGGCAATGCAAAAGGAGGAACTCAGCTACGCACAACACGGACAGAGCTCACACACAGAATACTGAGTAAAAGAAGCCAGACACCAAAGTATGCATGCTAAATTTCATTCACATAAAAGTGAAAACTGTATAAACTAACGTGCGATGCTGTAAGTCGGGAGAGTGGTGAACCGTGGAGAGGAAAGGGGTGGTGCTCACTGGAAGGGGGCACGATCTGGGTGGGGGTTACCTGGGTGTGTTCACTGTGTGATGAGTCACTGAGCTTTACAGCTGATGGCATGTATGTAGCATGTTATGCTTTAATTAAAACACTGTTGTTTTGTAATTGAGGAGGGAGCGTGACGCATGCCGCACAGTTCTGGGTGTAAATTCCACTTCCGTCACTAACCGGCTACAGGACCTTGAGTCTCCCCTTGCTGGAATGGAAAGTGGGGACACCCATGCTTGTCGTACACTCTGCAGTGCTGTAAGGAGTACAGGAGGAAGATCCGCGGAGTCTGGTGTGCTACCCGGCATGCAGTAGGAGCTCAAGTCGTGGGAGCTGTCATCCTTGACATCAAGCAGCCTCCCTAAGTTACATCTTAACGATTAGCCCCCAAATCCCAGCTAGAGGAAGCCTCTGAGAGTCATAGGGGAAGGCCCTCCTGCGAATTTGCTTCCTGAAATTTCCAAGTGTATAGAGACAGTTGCTTAAACCCTCAAGTATGTCATTACTGGCCAAAGCACTTTTAACAATAGGGCCATGTTCTGGGAAACCAATCACTGGAACTGAGGGTCTGATAAGCAGGCAGATGCCTGGGCTCTGCAGGCAGAGGTCTGGAATTGGGACTGTCCTGTGTGTCCAGGATATGAGAAGTCCGCTTTCAAATTTCTAGCAGCAAATTCAAAATGGCTGGTAGCACATGGGGGAGCAAGGCCACCTCCTTCCTTCTGAGCATCTGAACTAGGGGTTCACGGAATCTCAGCATCACTTGAAGAACTGGGTAAAGTCCCACCTGAGACTGGGGTTAGGGGCAGGCCCCGGATGAAGCTCAGGCATGTATATATTTAACCACCTTTCTAGGTTATTCGTAGTGCACCAAAGAGAGCACAGATCCAAAAGAGTGCTTCTCTAAACTTGTCTGACTGTTGAAAGGATTTTGGATGTTTGTTCTAGACAAAATTCTCAGGCCCCTTCTTGAGGATCCTAATTAAGAAGGGATGGGATGGGGCTTAGGAACCTGCTCAGGAAATTCTTATTTGGGCACATTTAGCAAGGCCCTGGAGTAGAAGTTCCTGGTGGGTAAAAAACTAGATTAAGTAAAAGAAAACAAAAAAACGTCACTGGACTTTCATGAACTTCAAGCTCGGAGCAGTATGGGAAGAGGGCACCCCGCTACCTTTGTCTATGTGGTAGAGGTAGTTCTCCTGGCTCATGGCGGAGAGGAGGTGCAGGACGCAGGTGTAGATGCGGATTTTATCGTCACTGCTGTCCTCCCAGGTGTAGTCCTGGATCACGTTGAGAAGCTCTCGAACAAGAAACAGGACCCCATGTTCGGGATGATCCTAGTGAAAAGCCAAAACAGGAGAGAGAATCCTAGATATGAGGCAGCGGGGGCGGGGGGCGGAAATCCCCAAAACCATGAAGACAGAAGCCCAGGTCCCTCCCGTTCGCAGCTGTGGAGGACTTACAGTGCCGGCCACTTCCCGGAGGCAAGGCCACTCATGAGCCTGGTTCAGTAACACCGAGAAAACAGAGACTGTTGTTAACCCCACTGATGAGCATGCTCCACTCTGGGGAGACAAGCCCCGAGAGCCTCCTTGGATCCAAGGAATCAAGGAGGCCAAGTTACCTGTCAGCTTAATAGCCTGTTTTCCAAAATTACAGTCTTGTTCTCCCATGTGTGTAGCAGTAAAAAGCCCTGTTCCTTGGACTACAAAAGCAAGATTGCGGGTCTCGCAGCAGATGCAACAGCGGAAGCCACCTACTCTGGGTAACCCCCCCCCCCCAAAAATGATCACTGTCACCACCAAAGGCACCAGCTTTATATATAGCATTGCTCTTTAGGGCGTTCAGTGACATTAACAGCTAAATTGAGGATGCTCTCTTGGGAAAGGAAAAACCCAAGAGACACTCAGAGTTTAGAATGGTGTTTCTCAGATGCTGAAATGAACCGAAAGAGGGTTCCGGACGGCACAAAGCTGGCCACTGGCTTCCCTTCCGACACGCTACCTGGGATTCTGGGGCTCTCCTCCTGAACACACCCCCCCCAGACCTCTACCGCCAGGGGTGAGTGCCCGGGCCCTGCCACCACTGCCTCGCTGACCTGGTAGCCACACCTTTATGGCCCCTGGGACCAGCTGGACCCCCCACAGTCCTGCCAGGCCACCGTGGCCTTGGTAGAAGAACAAGGCCATTGCCAAACCACGGCCCAGTGAGCATGAGGGTATTTTATAAATACCCCAAACTTGGTCTGCTCCTGCCTTCCAGTCTGCGGCCGGTCCCTGCCCCTGGCTGAAACGAGTTGGAGAGAAGGAAGCACGCCCGGGTGACGCAGTCCCCGGGGGCCAGTCTCCCACACCGATCTCGATGGCAGGGCAGAGGAGCAGCCCGTGTGCCAAGGAGGTCCGGCCTCCCGGCCCTACTGTTCCCTCGGACTGAAATCTTCATCTGCAAGACCTGGCCAGACCCGCTCCTCGATGGTCTCTAGATCCCATCTTTCGTGTGGGCTCCTCATTGAGGCCTTCCCTGGTCATCCATCCAGAGCCTAGCACACACCTTCCCCCAGTCTCCGTCACAAATCGTCCTTATTTTTTCAGAGCAGTTCTGAAGTGACTTATTTATTCCTTCTGGGAATACCTCTGACGGCATCTCTTGGTTTACGTTTTTCTTTCATCCTAGCCTCCGACCCCCGGGAGGACAGGTACTTCAGCTGTCGTAGTTGCCGATTCACAGCCAGGGCTGCCAAGGGAACACGATGTGATCGGTGCCCCGTCCCTGTCCCTGGCTCTGAGGCAGTGCCGGGCACAGGGCAAGGACTCAGTAAATAGTGCCGAATGTATCACAGCCGGAACGCCTTCTCCGTGCCAGGCGCTCAGGTGGCTACGAAGACAAGTAACAGTCGCTAACGTTCATGGTCACCACGGTAGCTTTTCTGCGTTCCAGAAAGATACTGTTATGACCAGTCCCTAATTTCACAGATGGCAGATGAGCCCCGGAGAGGTCAGCGGGCCCCGTGTCACACGGCTGGCCCACGGAGGAACCCGGGCTCAAGCAGAGACTCCTACCGTGCCACTCTCTGAGCTGATGGAGCCGGCTAACGGGGGGAAGCCACATCCGTACGCCAGCCACTGTGGACACCTGCACGGAGGATGACAAGTGCTGGGACCAGGATGGGTGGGAAATGACCCGCAGTACACTTTCAACCGGGAGGAGGAGGGTGGAGGGGTGTGAGAAGTTTGGTACAGCTGTTAACATCTACAGGAATCGTGCCTGGGTATCAGCAAGAGAGGACGCATGATGCCTCGAGGCTGAGCGCCTCAGACTACAGTGATCAAAATTGCTCTCGCTGTGGTCTGCCTTGCATCTAGAGTCGCGCTCAGCTGGCAACTCACTACTGTCTCTCTCTGCAAACAGCTGTTTCTGACTGGGCTATTTTGTTCTGCTGTGTGGATGTTCAAAAATATTTTTTATTTAAGGACCTGCCTTGGGAAGAAACAACAATCTGAATGTTCCAGTAACAATTTCATCCCCGCTGTTGTAACTGCGGTGGGAGCCCATTCAGCACACCTCCACCGAGGGGGACAAGGGGTCATGGAGACAGAAAGGTTTGCAGTAAGCCATTTCCGTGAGCTTTTTGCTCATAACTGAAGAGACGAGACTATTTCCAACCTTCTGCACCAGGAAAAAGTTTTCCATAGGATATCCATGCTTCAGTGGTCGTAACATTTTTTTCTTTTTAATTGTACTTTGATGCTTCAGTGCCAGCAACCGAAGCAAGGCAAGTAAACACAGATTTAAAAGAAGAAGATGAGAAAGGGGCGCCTGGGTGGCTCAGTTAAGCATCTGACTCTTGATTTCGGCTCAGGTCATGATCTCCGGGTCCTGGGATGGAGCCCTGTGTCCTGCTCCGCACTCAGTGGGAAATCTGTTTCAGGATTTTCTCTTCCTCTGCCCCTCCCCCCTCCCTAAAATAAATAAATAAATCTTTAAAAACAAAATTAGAAGAACAAAAGGTCCTGGATTCAGCTGGCAATGCAAGCAGAGCAAGGTGCCCTCCCCCCACCCCCCGCCGGCGTCCCTGCCGAGGCTGCCTCCCTGACAGAGCAAACCAGTGCTTATGAGGCAGCTCCCAATCAACCCTCTCTCTCTCTCAGCTAGACAGACAGGGGACCTGGCTTCCACTATTTGCAATATCCCTTTGGGTCCCTGGTTCTGGTCTGCAGGAATCCCTGTATTAAATGCCATTCCTTGGCAGAGGCAGGAATACCCTGGAAATGACTGACTTTCCAGGAGCGCGAAGATCAGAGGTGGCAAAGATGCACTGAGCACAGACATCCTGGCTTTGAGTCTGCTCTTGGCCGCTTACGAGCTGGTGACCCTGGGGAAGTCACTTCACCTCTCTGTGCCAATGAGAGCAACAGGCTTGTTTGTGGAGCATTTGTGAACTGCTGGCTGGCTTACTGGAAGGGGTATGTAAGTGTTGGTGATAAATAATAAAGTCCTTCAGAAAAGGAGCCAGAACATGGGGCAGGATGGGGCATGGCGCTGGGAGGAGCAGGGCAGGAAAGCAGGGGGAGTGAAGCGGGAAGGCAGGGGACAGAGCGGCACGGGGATGCGAGGCTGTCGGGAACCAGCTCACGGTCTGGGGAGCTACACGGCTCTGCAGGAGCCCACCCCTGCCTGTCTGACCGGCTCACGTCCCCAGCGTCCCTCAGCACCACCACAGACGACTCACCGAGGCTCTCTTCTGGTCCCTCCAATGCAGGGTGTGCCTTCCCACCTGAGGGCCTTTACCCATGCTGCCCCCTCTGCCCAGGATGCCCTCTCCTGTCCCCCCGAGGCCCTTCATTACTAGTCATCCTGTGGATCTCAGCTCTAGCAGCACATTCTTGGGAAACTTCCCTGACCCACTTCCCTTCAAATCTGGGTTCTCAGAAGTCCCTGTATTTTTTTGTGGGGCTTTATACAACTGTAGTTTTAAGTGTGTATTTATTTGCTTAGTGTCTCTCTTCCTGAGTGGAGGACGCACTTCTCTGGTTCACTCCTCAATTCCCAGATCAGCAAGTGTTTACGGAATAGACGGGCTGAATGAAGCTCAGCACTCAGACCCCATGTCATGCTCATGGCTGGACCTCTTCACAAGGATAAGGAGTAGAAAGTTCCCTGCTGTGTCCTAGGTGATCAGGGCCAGAAAACTGATAGTAGTAACATTTCCATTGCCTATAAAAGTCAACTGAATCAAAATTAGGCCTCTGAAGTGTTAACAATGAACCTATTCAATGAAGACTACGTGTCCTACCAAAATGTTAGGAGAAATGCATTAGCTCCGTTATATAGAGAAGTCTATCTGCAGCCCACCAAGAGGCTGACCGCGGTGAAGACCAAAGCAGAATGCTTCCAAATGCTTCCACGCCGTGCTGTTTGCCGGAGAGAGGGCTGGCCTGGGGGAATGTTTATTTCTGCATTTCTAAATATGAATAAAGTGAGCCAGGTAGTTTATTTAGTCTAAAATCACTTCAACTTTGTTCTCAACAAATAAAATGAATCAAGTCCTTTTAAAAGCCTTGTACACAGTTGGCAGGGATGTAAACTGATGCAGCCACTCTGGAGAACAGTATGGGGGTTCCTCAAACAATTAAAAATAGAGCTACCCTAAGATCCAGCAATGCCACCTCTGGGTATTTATCCAGAGAGTTGAAATCAGGACCTCAAAGAGATATTAGTACTCCCATGCTTAGTGCAGCGCTATTTGTCGTTGCTAAGGCTCAAGCTCGAGCAGGTAAGTGCACTGTAAATGTTTCAGGCTCAGATGGTGCAGCCAGGATCCGGAGCAGCAAAGATCTGGGTTCAAATTCTGACTTGGCTGCTCACTAGCTGTGCAGCCTCAGGCAAGCTGCACGGGCTCCCCAGCTCCGGGGTGCCCTAAGTGGACAAGGCACAGTGACTCCTCCCTTGCAGGGCCTGGGGGGAGGAGTCTTAGACACTGAATGATGAGGAAGGACTTCCCGGCACAGGGCAATGGATGAGCAGTCGCACTGGGGCTATTCTTCATCTCATTATCTTTACTAAACCCCAGCAAAAGCATGCACACTGATACCGGGAACAAGAAAATCTGCTGAGACCAGGAGGACATTCCCGTGGATGCCTAAGGGGCCAGTAGGCAACAGAAATGGGTTCAGTGGGTCCGGAGGTGCCCACGGGAACTGCAGAGAGGGCACATGCCCCCCCACCGCCCCTCAAAATGGGGCAGCTGCTCCCAAGCTGTGGCCAATTGGCCAGGTCGGAGAATGTGGGCCCCACATGGCGGGATCGGATTTTTCAAGAGGAGCCGAAAATCCAGGTTTTTCTGTGATCCAACAATTTTTAAATGCGGGTAATTCATTCCAAATGTTTTCCATCATTATGTGGCCAAAAGAGCCTGTTTACAGGCTGGATTCCACCCACTGGTCATCAGTGCGCAGCCCCAGGGACAGAGCTTCTGGGTCCCAAAGCACTTTCAGATCTGTTGTTTCATTCAGCCTTACGGCAGCCCTGCCAGGTGGGCATTCTGATGACATTTTAGAAAGGTGACAATTGAGGCTCCGAAGAGTTAGAAAACTTTCCCAAAGCCACAGTGCTGCTGAGTCACTGGGTCAGACTGCACTCAAGTTTCTGACTCCAAGCACAAGCCTTTTGTCAAGGCTCTAGTGATTTTTGACATGAAGAAAACCCCACGTGCAGAAGGAAAATGCATCCCAATTAACCAGTGAACAATGACATTAATCAGCTGGCTCCTTAGAAACTCTGATTCTTTTTGGTCCCCTCACTTGACAACTAGACTATCCAAAAAAGAGAAACTGATGATACAAAGGACTAAGAAAGTGATCTGAAAACACTGAAGTCCAG
>NC_138373.1:22129224-22159482 GCF_054177405.1 Leptonychotes weddellii
AAAACACTGAAGTCCAGCATCCAGCTCCTGGCCACACCATCCTCCCTCTGGAGAACTTGGGATCTCAACTGGGACACTTGGAAACTGCATCATTTTTTGTCTCCTCAGCTCCTCCAAGAGACCATTCGAATGCCAAACAATTCACCCACACAAAATGCACACTTCATTGATAGTATATTCACAGAGATGTGCAACTGTCACCACAATCAATATTAGAACATTTGTGTCACCCCAGAAAGGAAACTTTACTCATGACAGCAGAGTTACTTCCTGTCAAAGTGTGGTCCTAGGACCGTTCACCCCTGACTTACTCAGGAGGCTTTCAAAAATGCTGACTCAGGGGTCAATCCCAAACTCGTGAGTGAGCCTCTCTGGAAGAAGGGTCCCAAGAATCTGTATTTTAATAAGGAGTCCTGATTCCTACAGACATTTGGCTCTACCAGGAGCCAATCTTGTTTTGTGCCTGGCCCTGTCACAGCCTGGTGAAGGCTATGGGCTCCTCAGAACACAATTTTTAATGCAGAAAATAAAATACATAAGACTACAAAGGAAACCAATTATGCTAAAATTTACTTGTCAAAGTATTTTTTCAATGTATTTGTCATATCGTGTTCTATTACTTCCTGGTGAATACATTTAATTAGCCATCTTCGGAAATATGTCACACCTGAAATGTGTTAAGAACATACGGCTGATTTCTTTGGTGACAAAGTCCCAGCTATGTCACTATTACTGTGGCCCGCTGCCTATAACTCACAGTGAAGCAAAGGGCTAAGTTTATTCACTGAGATTTGTAAAAATTAAGATTTTTTTTTCTCATCTAAATTCACGGTTGCCCCTGCCGGACCTTCAGGGAGTAGGGAGACCCCAAGTTAAGAACCCCTGCTAGATACTGAGGGTCCTGGCGCTTGGTCTGGAGAGTGGCCTTGATTCCTGCTAGCTCAAGCCTGACTGCTTGTCAGTATGTCCCACGAGAAATCCCAGCACGCTTCCAACAATGTCTCCTTTGACCTCAGCCACCTTGTTTTGGTTTCTAGTAGTTGCCACTGAAAGAATATCACCGTCACCTTTTACAGGGCTGAGTATGTGCCAACTGTTCTTATCACGTATGTATATTCACTCCCTTAACCCTCCCAACAATCCAGAGATAGAGACACTATTATTATTTCCATTTTATAGATGAGAAGACTGCAGCCCAGTCATGTGACATGATTGCCCGAGCCTGCAGAGCTGGAAGGAGGGGGAGCCAAGGTTCCACCCTAGACATCTCTGTCCCAAGACCTGAGCCCTTACCCAGTAAGTGGCACCCCCTTGACCGTATGGAGAACCTCAACTAAGACACCCAGGACACAAAATGAATGGAAAATACATTGAGTAATTTAGGGGCACCTGGTTGGCTTGGTCAACAGAGCATGTGGGATCTTGGGATCATGGGTTCGAGCCCTGTGTTGGGGGAAGAGATTACTTAATAAATAATAGTTAAAAAAAAAAAGAAAAGAAAAGAAGATACATTGAGTAATTTAAACATCTGACTAGAAAACCAACACACAGATACAGATAGGACGTCCCTGCACTTTTAGGGCTAAGAATGTATATAAAGCAGATCAAAGAAGGACATCACCTATAGCTCTTCCGGCAAAACGTACCGGAACTATTAATAAAGTAGAAAAGAAATTGCAGAGGAATTCCAGAAGGAATGATTCCGACGGTCGCATCTTTCCATCGATATTAATCATCTTTGGAACTTCTGGAATGAGGCTTATAGCGGCTTTGAAAAAGGCATCAGCTGCAAGACAGAAGAAAAGTCTGTGTATGAGAACTCCGAAAAATTCAGGTTCTGCTTTGTTCTTCATTGGGCCTGCAGGCCCATCCTGAGAGTTCTGTGGAAGTCAGGCCACGTTGAGGGCCCCATAAAGCGGGCAGGTCCTACAAGAGGGTTTCTGCAACCTTAACCAACTGGTGGAACATTCAGTTGAGAGGGCACTGCTGCTACCTTCCATCTCCCCCTCTCTCCCTCCTTCCTTCACTGAGCAACTCAGCTCAAAGAACCGCAAATTGGCTTTAAGAATTAAGTGAAATAGGCAAGTGGCAAATTTTTACAGAAAGCCAAGAAATCACAGCTGTGGGGACTGAGGGCTCAACCTGGACTGGTTCCCGGAACCCTCCAGTGCCCCGCATGTGGAAGCACAGTCACCGGGCCCACTTCACAGACGGGAACCAAGGTGTGGAAGGACGAGTGGTCCTGCGTCAGGGTCCTGGGTACACTGAGGCAGAGTGGGGCGCAAACTCTGGTCTGTCTGCGTCTACCCTAGTGCACCCTGGATTTGTTAAAGAAATAACTGAGACATCTGAAGGAATCCACACACATGCCTGCACGTGCACACACATATGCACACACATGCATACATGCACACACGTACATATGTGCACAGATGCACATGCATACGCGCACACGCACATACATGAACACGCGCGCATAAGGCATGCATACACAGATACATGCGCACACGCACATACGTGCATACGCACATGCGTGCACGCACGCATACACAGCTTTAGAGACTTCTGACTAGGTGATCATTCCAGAGAATCGCTTGGGAAATGAAGATATTTTTAAAACTATTTAGTATTCTGTAAAACAAGAAGACCTCAAAGGGTGAGAGAAAGCAAGGCAAGGGGAGAGGAAGAGGAAGAGGAAGAGGGGGATGGAAAGAGGAAGAGCTGGGTGGGAGGCAGCAATGGGAGAACAGAGACAGGAAGGAATGGATGGGGAGAGGAGGAAGGACTGGAGGTGGGGGCTGAGAGGGAGACAGAGTTCTTTCTAGAACTGCCAAAGCATTCACCACGAGAAAAAGCCTCAAGGTCAAAACAGACAAAACACTGACCTGACAAGTGAAATCTTAAACTACCCAAGAAGATCAAACGTTTGCATGGTCCAAATAAGTACACTTCCACTCCGGAACGACTCCCAGTGATGCGGAGAGGACACGGCACTGGCACACGGCATCCTGAACCCCCGCCGAAACCCCACCCAGCACCCCAGAGGGGCACATGCAACAACAAAGGCCTGCACTTAATGAGAAAAGTGTGCGGCTGCAGCTGTGGGGGGGAGGGTTGCCTTCTCTTCCTTCTTCAAAGCAAGAAAAAAAAGACAACAAAAACCACGTTAAGGAAAGGCAGCTCTCAGAGCTTTCCAGAAACTCCCTTCCCAGGCTGTCTCTCCCAAACTGAACTCACAACCCTACCACATTCCCCAAGCGGTGAACAGGCACCGCGAGCACACAGAGAAAAGGAGGCGAGAGTCGACATCGGTGTGAGACCAACGTGATCACACAACTTAACACCTACTTTCTCAGAGCCTGTTGTGTCCTTTGGTCTGGGGGGGGTGGGTGGTGGGGGACACAAAGCAGCTGATGTCAATCTTGTCGGACAGAAAGAGACTAGATACAGGGCCTCTGGGAAAAGACACCTGATGCGGACTCTGGTAGACAGAGGAGGGGGCTGCAGGGTCTCCTGTCTCAGGCTACAGACAGTAGTAAAAGGCAGCGTTGGAGGGAACCATGGAGACTCCCAGGCCCTGTCGTAGTCTGTATTCTTAGTCCTCGGCAGTCCTGTGGGGAAGGCACAATGGTTTCCATGCCCACATAAGGAAATAGGCTCAGAAAGTGAGTGGCCAAGTTAAAGTAGCCCAGGGAGGGTCAAGGCCATCGCCCGCTCTAAGCAATGCAATCAAATCTGCACTAAAAAAAAATCAACCTGCAACTCCTAGATCTGATAAGGGGTTTATATCTAGAATATATGAAGACATTCTCCAGCAAGAGCAAAACAGGTAACCTGATCAACAACGGGCAAAGGACCTGAATAGACATTTCTCCGAAGAAAACACACAAATGGTCAACAAGCCCATGAACGGATGCCCAACGTCAATAATCATTAGAAACATGCAAATCAAATCCACAGTGAGATTTCATCCCTGGGAGATAACATCAGGATAGGCACCACTGAAAATCAGTGACTAGCAGGCGTTGGCAAAGATGTTGAGAAACTGGAAAGCTGGTGCACCGCGGGTGGGGACGTGAAACCGCTCAGCAGATGTAGGAACTGGTTTGGTGGCCGCTCAGAAAGTGACACACGGACCTACCACCTGACCCCGCAGCTCCACTTCCAGGAGTACCTTCCAAAGAAATTAAGGCAGGGACTCAAACAGGTACGTGTGCAAGAGTGTGTGTGGAAGCACAGGTCACAAGAGCCAAACGGCGACAACAACCCGGGCATCCGCCAGCAGAGGAACAGATAAGCAAAATGCAAAACATCCACACCATGGGATAGCCTGAGAAGGAAGGAAATTCTAACACGTGCCCCAACATGCACGCACCCTGAAAACACCATGCTAAGAAAATAGATCAGACAAGAGGACAAATGCATAGGATTTCGCTTTCATGAGGCAGAGGAGTCGAATTCGTAGAGCAGAGAGCTGACGGGGAGCGGGGAATAGTTACTGTTTTCAGGGCTGTGCTTTTCATTCAGTCTGGGATGAGGAAAATGTTCTGGAAATGGACAGGGGTGAGGGGGTTGCACGGCATTGTGAATGCACCTAAAGCCAGTGAACTGCACACTGAAAAATGTTTACAGTGATACGTTGCATGTCACTGATACGTAACCACACTACACGATAAAGAAACAGAGCTGAGTTCACCACTGACATTACCCCCCTTTAAGCTCAGGCAGGCCTGGGCCCCACCAGGTCTGGCTGTCTTCCTTCTGCGGGAAAAGCTCTCTGTCCCCATGGCTCTATAGGAATTGCTTTCTGGTGAAAACATTAAGTCCATAATGGACAAGGTGAAGAGCCTCTCTCAGCGGAATCCAAAACTCTGCTCAGAACAACGTGAAAGACCATTTATTTATTCTATTTATGTGTTTGTTACCAAGTGGCCCCAAGAAAAGTGCCTATTATTATGCCTCATTAAAGAGGGAGCAGCTTTGTGCCCAGCTCTCTGTTCCTCACAAATGCCCCACTCAGTTCCCATTCCAAAGGAGAGAGCTAAAATAAACAGTTATTTAGGGGTTGGGGCAGGCAATGTTCCAGTGTTCCAAAGCAGATTTTTATTTCTATCCTCAGAAGACTTACTCCATATATAAAATCTTATCTAGGATACTTCTCAATTTCGACTTCGTAATTAGGGCTCAAATCCTACTGTATATGAAAACAGTTTTTCCTCATGGAGTTTGGAATAATCTCATCAATACCATAGAACACTTTTGTGGCTATTAAAGAGAGAGAGAGAGAGCACACACATCTCCAGCAGACACCCCGCTGAGTGCAGATCTCAGGATCCGAGCCAAAATCAAGAGTCAGATCCTTAACCAACTGAGCCACCCGGGCACCCCTTGTTTTGTTTTAAAGACCTACAGAAAAAGGAGAAATCAGATTGCCATCCACAAAGACTATTATTCCTGTTTCACAGGGGGAAGGAAAAAGCAGGTATATGTACCAGCTTCCCTATGCTGTATCTTTTTCTACCTGAATCTTCTGAGGTTTCATGGAACAACGAGGCTTCTTTTTCACAACCCACTTAAAAAAGAAAAGAAAAGAAAACCAAAAATACCACTGAGGCCCAGCTGGCCCCACCCTAGAGATCGTTCTGACGTGTCCTTCAGTGCTGCCGGCTACTGGCCGAGGGCAGACACAGCCAGCATCCCTGCTCCCAGGAAGAGAGACCAAGCTCCTCTCAGAGCCAGTTTTCCAAAACTGCTTTATCACAAGAATCATCAGAAGCCTTGCCAAAAAAAACAGGTTCCCAGGCTCAATATCGCCGATGGGAATGTATCACGGTAGAGCCGCTTTGCAGGACCCGGCAGCTCCTCTGAACGTACGTACAGGCTCCGATATGGGTGAACCTTGAAATCGTGATGCTAAATGAAAGGAGTCGATCATAAAAGATCTGTATTGTAAGACTGCATTTTTACACGAAATAGTAAGAATAGGCAGATCCAGAGAAACAAAAAGTAGATGGGTACCTGCCTGGAGCTTGGGAGAGGGGAACAGGGACTGACTACTTAATGGATCAGGGACTGCCTTTCGGGGTGATGAAAATGATCTGGAATTAGTGACGACAGTTGCGCAACTCTGTGAATGCCCTAAAGCCCACTGAATTGTACGCTTAGGAGAAGGATGGATTTTATGATACATGAATCAATCAGATCTCACTAAGCTGTCGTTGAAAAAATATCTATGAATTCCCAGGTGCCACCTTAAATGTACGAACCACGCTATCCAAATAGAAGCTTGGAAATCTAACTTAAAAAAAAAAAAAAAGCTTTGAATAGGTACTAGAGCTACAGGAGTCAAAATTCCAAAGGCAACACTCCTTCTCACTCCCATTCCCTGCCATCCAGCTACCCTTCCCTGAGGCAAAGCATATTATCTGCTGCTTGACACCATTCCGCAACTCCCTTCACCCCCACCTCACACTTAACAATAGGTCTTCAAGATGATTCCATCACTGGGGCACCTGGCTCAGTCTGTTAAGCATCCGACTCTTGATTTCCACTCAGGCCATGATCTCAGGGTCGTGGGATCAAGCCCCAACATCAGCTCTGTGCTCAATGCAGAGTCTGTTTGTCCCTCTCCCTCTGCTCCTCCTCTCTCTCTCACAAAATCTTAAAAAAAAAAAAAAAGATCATTCCATCATTGCGCATAAAGTACACCATCTTTTTCTCATAGCTACTAAGTGAAATCTGGTCCATTTGCTTTTTCTTCTCTTTGTGTGTGTGGGGGGGGCCACAAAATACGTATCACATAAAATTTACCACCTTCATCACTTAGTCCATTTGTTTCTTTAAACAAGCTTCTCTAGTGAGTTTTGGAATTCAAGAGGTTTGCAAGAAACTGTTCTAAATTATTCGGATAAATGCAGAATATGACTTCCCCGTCGGGACTGGTGCACCCTGAAAGGTTTCACCTGGAGACACTCGGCCAGAAGCACACACAAGTAGTCAGCAGCAAGGAAGCTCAGCCAGAGCTCAGCCTTGTCACTTCATAGATACAGTAAGGGCCAGGGAAGCTTGCAAAAACAATTATCACAGGATTTTTGATAATTTTCTGAGATTTCATGCTCTCCTACTTCCCAGTCTGGGCAGTTTCAAAGGGTCTGCAGAACACCAAAGGAGAATATTCCAGAGGCCTCTGCAAGGACACGGAGAAGTCACACACACCCAAAACATAAAGCCACCAAAAGGAGAGAATGGTCAAGAAAAGAGGTCACTCGCAAACCCTGGGAGAAGGTGAGATGTGAACAGAAGCTGAAATGAGGGCTTAGTTGAAGATACTAGGCGAGCTGTGTTTGGATTATCCATGCTGCCTACTCGCTCCTCTCTGAGGACAAAGGTATCTTTGTATCAACTCCAAGCTCAGCTGAACAAACAACCCAGCTATAAGGGACGAGTTAAAACCGTTGCACTGTCATACCGTGGAAATGATGCAGCTAATAAAGAGAAGGAGGTACATCTGTATGTTTGGATGTACAAAGATGTCTGTGATGTACTAAGCACAAAATGATATATACCTGCGTATAGCATGAGCCTGTCTTTGTAAGAAGAAAGCGTATGTGCTTATGGAGATGCGTAGAAAAAGTGAGACAATATAAGGCCAAAGTAGTGTGGTATCAGAGTGGTGGCTGAGGGTGAAGGAAACTAGGATCTTCCACTTCCTGCTAAGTTACTGTTTGGGAATTTTCATTCAAATCTCTAAAAATTATTTCTCTTGAGCCCACAAAGGCAATACAAGTTTGTTATAACATTTTCAACCCTAGGAGTGTTCGAAACAGAAAGTGAGGCAAGGAGGTAGACAGGCAGATGGTCAAAGGGGTATCTGAAGAGTTCCCCTTCCTTCTTTCCCAGAGGCGGGGCACCCGCTGCTGTGGGCCTTAGCACTCCTGCTGCTCGAAGGGACATCACCCTCCTTGGGTGCAAAAACGAGGCACGAAGGGTGGTGCACACCTCCCGGAGGCCCAGCGTACTGCTCTGCTCCCCACAGCCAACGCGCCCGGACAGTTCTCGCGAGTTCGCTGCTCCATGACGTGAGTCCTAATTCAGGGTTCAAGCTCTCTAGATGGCTCCACTTGCAGAGATTCTTCTCAAGGCTTTAGAAGGTCTCACTGTGTGCTGTGAAGCCTTTTCCAGCTCCAGTAGACAGCTCAAGGGCTAGTGGCTTCCCATGGGCATGCTCACCTGAAGAGCCCACTGCTATCTATTTTGCACACCAAGGCTCTGCAAAGGACTCTGTCTGAACAATAGGGTTCCACGTTCCCGAGACTAAAATAGCCGTCAACTGGACAACTGTTAGAACGCTTTAAAATGGCTCAGAATTAAGATGCTGGTTGCTCATTGTTGGCAAGAGAAAAAAAAAAAAAAAACTGGAAAGAGTGCAAATATTTTTCAATAGGAGTTTAGGACAAAAATGGAGGGGTGGGGGTGGGGGAAATAATTTAGAGCACTTCCAAAAAGAAAAGGAAATGAAACAGAACAATTAACAGCCATTACAATGAGGTAGATCTTTATATACTGACATGGGTAAGTGGGGAGGGGTGGCAGGGGAAAGACCAAGATTTACGTAAGTGAAAAAAGCAAACTGAAAAACATTGTGGAAGACACAATCCATTCTTAAGGGTGGTGGGACTGCATGTATATATAAGAATATAGAGAGATGGGGAGGGAAGGAAAGCGGATGCGAGAGCATGAGAACGAATATTTCTAAATGGAGAAAAAAGACAACTATCCAAATTGTAAACAATGGCTATTTTTTGGAAGGGAGGAAACAGAGCAGATTACTGGTGACTTTTATTTTGAGGCTTTTTACATTTTTTAAGTTCTACATTTATTTGTGGGAATTTTTTCAAATGAGCATATACTTTTTTTTTTTCCATAAAAATCATTAAGAGTTAGAATAACGTCCAGGCTGCCTGTTTTTCAGTGGGAAACAGAACAGTACCCCCAATCACCCTCCGTACAAGAGAACATAAACTCAAACTGGAACTGTCACCTCTGAGAGTAAGGTCATCCTTGTGTGTCCCTGGCATTGTCAGTACAGAATAGGACTCAGTACATGAATCATAAGAGACAGTCAAGAAGCGATAACCCACCATCAGAGGCGGTTTTTTTTTTTTTTTCAATAATGCATTAGGTCAGTGCTAACGGAAATCTTTACTATTCTTCGGAGTCCTAAACTCCCAGGGCTAAACAAGAGCTCAGAAGCAATTTGCCCCACTCCCAAACAGACCTCAGGGAAATCACATGCCCTCCCAGGCAATGGAGATGGACAGCTCCTAGGCCAGGGAACTCTAGGAAACATCCCAATTTCTTAGGACAAAACGTCACAAGAGGGCGAAAGATTCCCTCCGGTCCCTTGAATATACTTGATTAAAGCAGGATTCTGGTTACACTCTCTCCGTATTGCTGAACATCTTTACCAATCTTCAACATTTCCCATGTCTAGGTAAGCTGAGGTTTGGAGTGACAACAGCAGTATAGTGGATACTATTTATAGATGTAACATCGGGACAGAGCCCACTACCTCAAACTTTGTATTCTGGAGTGAATGTTAAAGTCCTCCCTACACCCCCAAATTCGTATGTTGAAATCCTACCCTCCCGCCCCCCCCAGGTGGTTATTAGGAGGCAGGGACTTGGTGGTGATGAGATCATGGGGGTGGAGCCCTCACGAATGGGATTAGTGCCCTTATAAGAGAGGCCCCAGAGAATGTTCTCACCCCTTCCACATGGGAGCACACAGTAAGAAGATGGCTGCCTATGAACCAAGGAAGTCCTCACCAGACACCGAATCTGCTGGCAGCTTGATCTTGGAATTCTAGCCTCCAGAACTGTGAGCAACAAATGTCCGTCCCTGAAGCCACGCCGTCTGTGGTATTTCTGTTGCAGCGGGCTGAACTTCACTCTACAATCAAGATGCACCGTCATCTTGGGCGGGGGGTTGCCTTTGGGTAAAGCCTCATGGGCCAAATGGCCAAGTTATTATCTACAGGTGAGTTAACCACAGAGATTAATGCTGTTTATTACTAAACTGTGTTTCTGTAATAGACCGTTATTACAGCAGTTAAGTTTGAGGATTTAAGGGGCCACTGTTTTGATAATATGTATAAGAATAAGATTTTAAAAAACATGAGTGCCTAGAAATAATTAAATACTTTATTCTCAAATGCTTACTTGTTATCAATGACAGCTGAATCTAACCTTGATTTTGCCATCTGGTTTATGCAGAATGCCCTTTCCAGTCACGGAGTATCAACGCATTGTGAAAAGTCCACTGTGGTCATAGAAATGATTTCTCGGTTCCGATATGCCATCCACGTACCTGACTCCTGTCTTTGGGGTAATGCACAGTCAACACACGTTTCTAAAATCCCTGCAGTAGCTCACAGGAGGCTGTAAAGGTGTCTCTGTGGAGATTAGGTTTGGATTTCCCTGAGCAGAAAGGATTAAGTTTCTCTCACCTTAATTCTGTTCTTTGTTTTCTACATAACCTTATCTAACATTCAATCTATAATAATTGGTGTCCAGCAACCACAGGCACCCAGGGCCAGAAATAATACTTTGTATTGTGGTTGACAGGAGCTAACCTAACTTCAGGGAAGCCCAGGGGTAGAAAGAGCACGGGAAGTCAGATCAGGTCACTTATGAGCTGAATGCTCCTGGGCAAGTCCTGTGACACTTCTGGAGCCTTAGTCTCGTCATCTGTAAAACGAACATAAAACACCTAGCAAATACTACATACTGAGTAAGACTAGACTGTTTTGCCAGGAATTCAGGTCTCTTGTCAGGCCCCAAACTATCTTCCTAACTTGATCTCCTGCTCATTCCTTCCAGATGCACTGTTTCCAGCCTCCAAGCCTTTGCTTCCACTCCTGTCTCGGCCTAGAATACCCTCTGCCTCATTGCCGCATATAAACACCCTCCCTTACCCTCCAGGCTCTTCAATTCCACCTCTTCTATGAAGTTTTTTCTTTCTTTTTTTTTTTTTTTTTTTGCTCTTCCAAGCCAAGGGTCCTCTCTCTCTCTCCTCTAAAATTCTGCTGTATGTTTTATGAACATCTTGCACATTTATCACGAGCTGCCTTGTGTAAGTGTAAGCCGATGTGCTCTCCCCTACGAGCATGCAGTCTCTTTAAGTGCATTCCTATTCCGGCACAAAGCTTGGCACGGTAGCTTGCATGTAAAAAATGGCCAAGAATGCTGGCAGGAGGAGGCAAATCGGAGACATTTACCAATATAAAGAGCTGAGTGCACTTATGGGGAGACTCTCCCCTGCCCCTTTTCTGTGGGTTCCATCCATCCCAGGCCCTTATACTCCCTAAAGTGGATGGCCCATGCGTGTTGGGATGTGGGCAACCAGTTTCATGCCACCTGCCCACCTGTGAACTGTGCTGGCAAAAATAACCCGCTTTGTCTCTGATCACCAGAGAGGCCTCAAGGTCTGAGAAAACAGTCACATCAGATGTATCCTTCAGAGGACGTTCTGTCAACGGAACTGGTAAATATGACCTAAAGCATAGACCCCAGAGACTTGGTAAGTGGACGGAGGCCATTTTTCTCCATCACAAGCCACTCGTTACTCTCCAGGAAGGGGATAAAAAATTATTTCTCGCCTCCGCACTACCGTCCAGGCCTCCTCTATTAGCAGTGATGGTCCGCGGTAGCCAGTGGGCTTCATCACAGCAGGCCTCACCCTCCCCTCTCCTCTGTGCTGCTTCGAGGTCCTTACGGATCAAATCAGCACAACAGCTTCTTTCAACAGGTCTACGCACCTCAGCGTACCTTTGAACCTCACCTGCTTTCTTTTATCTGAACCTACGAAAATAAAGTATTTAAAACCTACTAGGCGGGCTCTAAGGGGACTTGCTTCTGAACAACAGGGTCCCTTAGGAGTTATGTCCATACCATGAAAGGCTTGGTATCATCTTATATGTATCGATATCATTAAGAATTATCAACCATTATTATCGTATGATTAGCACTCATTTGTTCAACATTTCTTGAGCACCCATGTGGTAGGCAACGTGCCAGGGACGCGATGTCAAACAAGGTAGGTAAAATTTCATGGAGCAGGGGCGCCTGGGTGGCTCAGATGGTTAAGTGTCTGCCTTCGGCTCAGGTCATGATCCCAGTGTCCTGGGATCAAGCCCCACATCGGGCTCCTGGCTCAGCAAGGAGCCTGCTTCTCCCTCTCCCTCTGCCTCTCCCCCTGCTCATGCTCTCTCTGTATCTGTCTCAAATGAATAAATAAAATCTTTAAAAAAAAAAAAAAAGAGATTTCATGGAGCAGATACTCTTGCAGGGGAGAAAAGCAGACAATTATTTACATATTTACTTGTTAAATAACAACAGTGGTTAGTCCAGTGAGGGCAAAGTCAGGGTAACACATCCTATAAAATAACCTGACCTAACTCTTTGTTTGGGGGTTGAGATGCCAAGAATGGTGTTCCTTAAGAAGGGGCTTGTGAGCCATGTTCTAAAGGATGAAGTTGCAAAAAATAAAATAAAAAAAGTAAAACTTAAAGGAGGGGGAGATAATTCTGGAAAGCATTATTAATAATAGTGGAAAGCATTATTATTAATGAAAAGAACAAAAATACTTTGCTTGAATTGTTTTCTCTATCATTTCATCTTTGGAGGAATCGCAGACCTCTTTTGTTTGTTTTCCAAGATAATTTGGCAGGATTAATCTTAAAAGAACAATCAGCTTTCCTGTGGATTTCTCAAGGTTTTGCAGATGAGAAGTTTGCTTTCAGAGCCCCAAACCCACAGAGCTGTCTTTGTATGTAGAGCTCCACAATGTACTTCTGTCTTTTGAGAGACAATTAGACGAGGTTAATATTAACTGAGCAGCTACTACGTGCCAGCGAGCCAAGTTCTCTAAGTACGTTCTCTCATTTAATCTGCGACAGACAGGTGCCACAGATGAGATCTCCACTTGACAGATGAGAAAACTGAGGCACAAAAGGGCCAACTCGTCTGAGGGCATCCAGCTTGTAAGTGGCAGAGTCGGGACCAGGGGACCTAAAAGTCACCATCATGAGGGACGCATCCCAACATCCTGCTGTTGGCCAAACACGCCATGGGCTTTCGCACCTCCCATGCCTTTGCTCAAGCCCTTTACCCCACTTGGAATGCCAACGGTTCCTTCTTCCCTCCCCACTCCTCCCGATAAATGTATGTTCCCCTTCTAAGACCAAGCTTCAACAATATTTCCACTGTAAAACACCCTCCTTTCTCAGATTAGAAACTAGAAAGATAAAGGTACAAAGACAAAAATAAAGGGCAAAAGAATCTGTTCTTGCTGTGGCCTGGTAATAATCTTCTAGAAAGAACCGGTCACAAACAAGAGCAAGAACTTATCTAGTGAACTGGCTGAAAGAAAAGGTCCACAGGCATCTCCCAGGTGAGAAGCATGAGTCCTCTGTTTCTCCTAACTACTGGGGCCAACTGGTGGCTTTGGAACAACACCCTTCCCCCACTCTGGCCCCCCGACAATCCACTCCGCGTGCTACACCAGTATGTCCAAAGGACCAGAACTGGGCCTCCCCTGTAAAAAGCCTTCATCAGCATCCCAAACAGGGCTGACAGAGTTCAACGGGAGTTTAATGTCAGGCTGGACCCAGTCCTGGCAAAGCCACTGCGCAATAAAGAAGATACAAACTGGGGCTGGATCAGGGAGACTAGAAAATGAATCGGGGAGAGAGGACTGGTTTATTATTATTTTTTAAGATTTTATTTATCTGAGAGAGAAAAAAACATGATGGGGGGAGGGGCAGAGGGAGAGGAAGAAGCAGACTCCTCACTGAGCAGACAGCCCGATGTGGGGCTCGATCCCAGGACCCTGAGATCATGACCTGAGCCGAAGGCAGATGCTTAGCCGACTGAGCCACCCAGGTGCCCCGAGAGGACTGTTTTATAACCACCTGGTGGAGGGGGGAGTGTATGGAAGGCGGCGGGGATGGGGGTGAACAAACGCGGCCTATTTCCACAAGCTTCATTTAATTTATATGTAGCCTTCCCCCACTCAGTAATTGAATGTATTATTCATTTTGGCCAGCAATTGCTGCATGTGGCTTTCAGAGCAATAATAATAGGCTTTTAAGGTTCAGTGCCATAGCATTTAGAGACTGGAGTAAAAATCAGCAGATAAATTATTAAACATGAAGTGGACGCCACATTCCCGTCCCTCCTGCAGTGGCTTGAAGCGTGGGGTGAGGCAGACGAGGAGTCCAGGGCACAGACACCGAGGGCACCAACCACCCACCCAGTGTGTACCAGGCTGTTCTGACACCGCTTATCTCTGGGTGTGGACCGAGGCCATCACGGGGCAGCACAACAGAGCAAAAGCCACCCAGGGCTCTTGTCAAATAGTTCTTGGAGCAGCAAATCTTTGATGATGGGGGAGCCTTTATTTAGCTTAAGAATTTTTGTTTTGCCTTTTTTTTTTTTTTAATAGCATGAAGCCCCATCTGGGGTCCAGTCATAATAAGCTTGCCTGGGATCTACAATATTTTAGATCACGGTCCTTAGTTTCTAAGTTGGAAGAAGGATCTAGGCTTCTAGAGCCTCTACTTATAGTTCATAGCTTTGATATCAGCAGCTATCCGTTCCTAATGTTTTAAGTTATGCAAAACTCGAGAGTTCCCACGTTAAGTCTACTATTCCTGAATTTTTAAGAGGGAACCAGTTTATAATAAGATTTTAAGTTTCTTACATCAATCTAAGCTCATGAATCAATCCAAACTAATCTTCATTTTGCATAGCATCAGGGTTTTGGTGGTGGCTGTTCATTTTTGTTTCACCTTGTTTCTTGCTAACCCATCATGCCTACCAAAGCAGGCACTAGGAGAAAGTTCCACGTTTACCAACACACAACAAGGACAGGTGGGAAGAGCGGATAAGCAACACACATACGGTAAGAAAACACACAGATCAGAAGTATAATGACGATCACGAGGAGGATGGTACAGAGCATGATAGACTGGGAAGGTGCATTCAGCCAGAGTGGTGCTTCTAGCTAGAGTGGACAGCAGAAGCTACCCTCACCAGGGGAGGCTTGATTCTCATCGCCTGCTTGGTAATTAAAAACAAAAACAAAAACAAAACCAAGCAGCCGGGGGAAGATCATTTTAGAAAGAGGGAATGGCAAGTACAAAGGCTCTGAATTAGAATACCGCTTCTTATGTTCAAAGAACAGAAGCCAGCCAGTGTGGCTTAAGAATGGCATAAGAGGGACGCCTGGGTGGCTCAGTCGTCAAGCGTCTGCCTTCGGCTAAGGTCATGATCCCAGGGTCCCGGGATCGAGCCCCGCATCGGGCTCCTGGCTCAGCAAGGAGCCTGCTTCTCCCTCTCCCTCTGCCTCTCTCCCCTGCTCATGCTTTCTCTCTCTCTCTCTGTATCTCTGTGTCCCAAATGAATAAATAAAATCTTTAAAAAAAAAAAAGAATGGCGTAAGATGAGGACAAAAGGCAGGCAGGCACCAGATCGCCTGAAGACTCACAGGCAAGGTGTTTGATGTAATTCCACCTGTGGTGGGAAGCTACTGGAGTCCCCAGGAGTCAAAAGCAAAACTCAACAGACTTTGAAAAGGCTTGTGGGTAGCAATCACCTTTGAAGGCCTCGGCGCCCAGAGCTGCCCCAGGTGAGCAAAGATACAGATCAACGTGCCAGAACTGCCATGCTAAGGACCACTCTCCAACCAACCCAGAGAACCCACCCAGGGCAACGGCGGCCGGTGGCGGATGGCCAACCCCGGCGTTATAAACTGTGAGGTCAGGTGGGAGATAGGAGTGGAAGGCAGACCATCACTGAAACCATCGGCCCACCTCGTTCGGTGCCACAGAAACCAACTGTGCCCTGCAGATGCTCTATCACAGCGGTGAAGGGCCCGGCCTTGAGTCCGACAGAGCGGGGGCTGAGGAAAGGAGGAAAGGAGGCACCAACCCCCGGACCGCCTCACGTGCCTGTTGGGAGGATGAAATGAGACAGTATGTGCAAAGGGCTCGCTCCAGCCACGGTGCCTGGATCTCTGCTGGACGGCTACCTTGCTGCCGAGGCTCTGCACGCCAGCCCTTGACACACACCGTCCCAGGAGCCGACAAGCACATCCTGTAGCAAACACCTGCCTGAGGGCTTTCTCTTGGCTTGAGTACAGAGCAGGAGAGGGAGCCGGGGAGGTGATGATCTAGAAACAGCCCTCAGTCGACGACAGATGGAACAGACTCAATAACCCGACGTCGATTGGTAGCGGGAGCGGAGAGCGGACCCCAGAGAGCCCTGAGCATCCCCACCGCCGCCAGCCCCAGTCACCATCACTGCAACCATGAGCAGCAAGGCTGAGACCCAGCAGCCGCCCACCGCCGCCCCCCCACACCCGCAGCCCCCGCCCTCAGCACTGCCCACACCAAGCCCGGCACCACGGGCAGCCTCACATCGGCGGCGCCTGCCAGCGGGGACAAGAAGCTCATCACAACAAAGGTTTTGGGAACAGTAAAATGGTTCAATGTAAGAAATGGATCTGGTTTCATCAACAGGAATGACACCAAGGAAGATGTATTTGTACACCAGACTGCCGTAAAGAAGGATAACCCAGGAAGTACCCTGGCAGTGTAGGAGATGGAGAGACTGTGGAGTCTGATGTGGCTGAAGGAGAAAAGGGTGCGGAGGCAGCAAATGTGACAGGCCCGGGTGGAGTTCCAGTGCAAGGCAGTAAATACGCAGCAGACCGTAACCAGTATAGATGCTATCCACGTCGCAGGGGTCCTCCACGCAATTACCAGCAGAATTACCAGAACAGTGAGAGTGCAGAAAAGAACGAGGGATCGGAAAGCGCTCCCGATGGCCAGGCGCAACCGCGCCGGCCCTCCCGCAGGCGACGCTTCCCACCTTACTACATGCGGAGACCCTATGGGCGTCGACCACCGTATTCCCACCCTCCTGTGCAGGGAGAAGTGATGGAAGGTGCTGACAACCAGGGTGCAGGAGAACAAGGTAGACCAGTGAGACAGAATATGTACCGGGGTTATAGACCACGATTCTGCAGGGGTCCTCCTCGCCAAAGACAGCCTAGAGAGGACGGCAATGAGGAAGATAAGGAAAATCAAGGAGATGAGACCCAAGGTCAGCAGCCACCTCAACGTCGGTACTGCCGCGACTTCAATTACCGACGCAGATGCCCAGAAAACCCTAAACCACAAGATGGCCAAGAGACAAAAGCAGCCGATCCACCAGCTGAGAAGTCGTCCACTCCCGAGGCTAAGCCGGGCGGGCTGAGTAAATGCCGGCTTACCATCTCTACCATCATCCGGTTTAGTCATCCACCACGAAGAAATGAAGATGAAAGTCCAGCAATAAGAAATGAACAAAAGACTGGAGCTGAAGACCTTAAGTGCTTGCTTTCTGCCCATTGACCAGATAAAGAGAACTATCTGCATTATCTATGCAGCATGGGGTTTTTATTATTTTTACCTAAAGAGGTCTCTTTTTGGTAATGACAAATGTGTTTAAAAAAAATAAAAACAGGGACGCCTGGGTGGCTCAGTCGTTAAGCATCTGTCTTTGGCTCAGGTCATGATCCCAGGGTCCTGGGATCGAGTCCCACATCGGGCTTCCTGCTCGGCAGGAAGCCTGCTTCTCCCTCTCCCACTCCCCCTGCTTGTGTTCCTGCTCTCGCTATCTCTCTCTCTCTGTGTCAAATAAATAAATAAATAAAATCTTTAAAACAAAACAAAACAAAAATAAAAAACCTGGTTTTTCTCAATACATCTTTAAAGGTTTTTAAATTGTTTCATATCTGGTCAAGTTGAGATTTTTAAGAACCTCATTTTTAATTTGTAATAAAAGTTTGCAACTTGATTTTTTTTTTAAAAAATCAACAAACGGCAAGCACCCGTTAATAAAGATCTTAAATAAAAAAAAAAAAAGAGTCAATAACCCACTTCCCCTGCCCCTCAAGTGGGGCAGCGCCAAGGCCATCTGACACCCCCTCCCAGAGGTCCCCAGTGGGAATGTACCTCAGCTGCCCACAGTGGTAACCTGCCCAATAGCGCACCTTTCATTGGCTTCCTTCCCTTCTCTGTCTCAGCCCCCATCACGTGACTGACACTCTCGGGGGTTGCCACCCAAATAAACCATCTGGCTCCTCTACCTCGTACAGAAATGGGCCCTGAGCAGAATTTTTATCACTAACAGCAAGCTGTAGAGAGTATTCTTTCCATACTTATTAGTGTCTATTTGTAGGTCTCTGGGGTTTCAAACAAACATCTGCAAAAAATAAACAGCCATGTGCTGCGATGAAGCAGTCCTAACTTGTAAAATTCTCTGAGCACACCTCTCTGGGGGTGTCAAGCTGCCTGCCCTGGCCTTTGTGAGACAGGTTTCAGAAGGCCTTACAGGAAAATAGCGTCAGGCTGCCATCTGTCTGATGCTATAAATGTGGGCACGTCCAGTGTGCTTCCCACTACAGAAATAGATTTAAAACTCATCGTTTCTCGATCAGTTCTTTCCTTCCTTCTTAGAGGAATCTCACACTCACTCACTCACTCACACACACACACACACACACGCTGAGTCGGCTTCCCTAAGGAGCCAGGGAATGCTCCCAGGAGAGAATGATGGGCTTACCTTGGGAGAGGCACTGGTTGGCCAAGGCAACCTGACCAGAATGCAGGTAGAGATTGAGGCGCGTGAAGATGCCCACCAGGGAGGGAATGGTGATGAAGCAGTATGCAACACAGGCCTAGAAGGAAGGGAAGAAACACCCTTGCTGCAGCCTGGTCCTCCTGTTTTCATCCATCACATATTTTCAAGTAAAAAACACTGAAAATAACGAAATCTCCTCATTCTGAGCCCCAATTTTCTCCTCTCACCTCTGCAGCATACTCCAGCTGCCTCTTTGGGAGGAGGGGGACAGGCAAATAAGGGGCGTAAGGGGGTAAGAAAAATAAATCCTCATCTGTCATAGCAGGAAGTAAATAGGTAATGCTTTCCATTGAGCAAGAAGCAGACTTTTACACCAATTACTTAAAAATGTGGTAATTAGAAGAAATTGCTCGAAAAGGTTTTGAGCTGGTTGGCTCTGAGAAAAGAGGTATGAAGTCAGGGCAGGGACGGTATGCTCATTTCTCACTGTCCTCTTTTTGGTCCCATTCCATTTTTTTTAAAACCCAGATATGGATTGCTTTGATAAAAAGATCTTCCAGGCACAGGCATAAGCCAGAGAGAATTCAGCCGGTACAAAACTGCAATCCACCTCTTAACCCCAACCCCCCACTCCCATCACACGTATCCAAATGGAGACTTTGATCATTTCTTTTGAAAATATCAAGAAAAGTGGTTTGTTCATAGGTACTCAAGGAAAAATTAATCTGGAAAATCGATACTTAACCACCCCTAGGACACACTTGTCTTTTTCTGGGAAGAGCAACTTAGAAACTTGCAAATGAAACAACTCACTGGAGTGCCAAGTCTGGGAGGCTTATCTCTAGAACATACCCGGACAAAGGCAGCCGTCTTTCTGGAATGATTTCCTTTCATTACTTTCCTTGTTTCCATTGCCAACCGGTTTACACTCTGGATTTATTAATTTAAAAAAAAATAGAAATAATTATGGAGTGATGGCTGACTCAGATTAACGTCTTCCTAGAGATCTGGACATGAACTGTATACAAGTCAATAAGAACGAGCTACGTGGGGCCAAGACTGGTTAGCTCCAAACCCTGACATGCCAGAGGGGTCATCAGGCCTGATTCAGTCTCAGCCTCCAACAGGGTAAGAACAAAAGGCACTCACTGAGTTAGTCATGCCTGTCAGTTGGCATAGTGAATGACCATTTTCTGGTTTAATGAATAGCCAGGGTTCACGTCATCTCCAGAAGTCCCACACACTAAGCTTGAGATCTTAGAGATCCTAAGAGAAACCTCCAAACCCGAGAGCCACCACACAATTCCCCTATGCAATACTAACATGAAGCGTAAGAACAAAAACAAGACCTACCACATCATACTCACAGCATACCGGTGTTGTTCTAAGAGCTGTACATTCATCAGCTCCCTTACTCCCCACAACCCTACCAAGGTGGGCATTGTTACCTCCCCCAACTTACAGAGGAGGTCTCTACCTTTAGGTCTTAAGTTCAGTAATGCCACATAACCTGCTAAGCAGCAAACAAATATATAAAAAGGTTGCTCTCCTTGAATTTACATGAAACAAAGCCGTGGGGAATCTTTCCACAAATATGAAAAGTTCGGACCTATGGTTCCCAAACTGTGTACCATGACATCTTCGAGGGTTGGAGCAAACTCATAGGGGCACCACAATGTTTTAGGGAAACAGAGCAATGTTCAATTGTTGAGCACGGGGGAAAGCACCGGCGTGAGGTAGCTCACAGATTCAACACCGGACTGCATCCTGTTCCTCACAGCGATGTCCTACCTTGGAAACTGGGTTTTCAGCAGCTGCTCTGATAAAACACAAGTACTATGCAAAAACCAATGTGGGGAAAGAAAAATGAATGTGGAACAGGGAACAGGGTAGTGAGGCCAATCTGATGCTAAGGTTTGAGAAGTGGTATGGTGCCTAACAGGTACACATGCTTATTAGTAATTAGAATTATTTAAGAATAAAAATATATTATTTTTCATTCAATTCACATAGATTGTTATTTGAAAGAGTTATCCAGTCGTTACAGCATAAATACTTAAGTTTTTGAGTCCAACTTCTTAATCAACAGAACTGTTATTTCTTCCTTTTGGCCTGGGGGCACCATGAAAAGCTACCAAGATCCAACAATGCTCGGACTCTGGTTAAGCTATTAGAGCCTTAGGTTAATATTTCTATAACTCATCAGTGCAACCCACTTTGCTGCTGGCATACAGGAATGAGAATATGCTCATTTCAGAGAAAAAGAGGTTAAAAAAAAAAAACAACCAAAGACTTAAGCAAAATTGCAGATTTGATTAATCTTTGAGAAACCACCTTTTATGCCCTAAAGAATAGGGGTGTTATGGGGCCACAAGACTCCCAGATTAAACTCCATGCTTAGCATATAGATAATAAATATTTATTGAGAAAAGAAACGAATAAATGAAAATCCTTACGTGAATCAACTGCACAAGAACAGGTTCCAGGTTGCAAAACATTGACCTAGCCTCAACATAAAAACTGAGCTGTTGTTCAAAATCACGGCCAAAGGAAACCTAGAAGCAAGGGAAAAGATGCTGAAAATGTTATCTCTAGGGACCTGTGAGCACACACTATTGAGAAGAGTTTCCCTGAGCTTCGAGTGGTAGGGCAAGTCTGTGATGACAAGTCACCAAAAATCCCACCAGTATGAATGGGTGGAAATGCCCAAGGTATGCAAGCATGCAAACGCGTGCGCGCGCACACACACACTGGAATTTACTCCAATTAGACTTTACGTGACTTTGCCCAGCATATAACTGCGATATTACTATTACCACCTCCTCTTTATGACGTGAGCACTGGAGTAGAACATAAAAAGACCAAAGGGTAATAGAACAGAATCTCAGAATGTAAATCGGATTTCCCAGGCTAGAAGGAAACCCCTGGAAAGGAAATAATGGAATTTTGTTTGTCAGCTGTGGCCTTTTCACAGAACATAAATTTGGTTATTGGGAGCCATTGGTCAGAGGGATTTCCCTAATAAGAGCCACACCTTTCTGTTTCCTGATGGGGACTCCAAACTCAGCAACTTACGGGTGGCTGCTGGAGCCATAGGTGAAAGTTTCTCCATCAATAAAAATCCCCTCTTCTATTTCTTCAAATTTACGAACAGCTCGTTAGGAGGACAAACTTGACTGTTACAGCAATCATTTTTGCCCAGAGGAGGCCTAACGTTGCTATTTCCATTACAGCTATCAGGTTTCACATCTTATTTCCTCATATTCTTTTCCATTCTAACTTGGTGGCTCTCAGACAAAGCCATAAAGGGATAAAATACCACCCGATCAGTGCATAAATCAAGTGCAAGGAGAGTCACCTGGTAAAAGGTGCATTTCCTCCCATGACAACTGAAGGGTTAATTCTGATCTTGCATCAGAATGGATTGTTTTACCCACAGAGTCAGGTGAACGATGACACTGACCCTCTTGTGGAACAAGTCACATTTTCAGGGTCCTTTTCAAAGTGCTCTAGTTTCCTCTTGGTCAGCTTTTGTCTTGACACTTGTATTAAAACAGGATACTGGCAGCAGTTGTTACTTTAGCTTTGTGCACGAAGAACGAAAGCAAAGGTGGATCTGGCTAGGAGGGGATGGTGGGGTTGTTCCCAAAGAAGGCTGCAAGAACCCCTCCCACTCTGCTTAGCCTTTTGCAGCGTCCCTGTGGACTCTTCCCATCTGGGGGTGGGAGTCTACTCCCCCCCGCTCCAAGGCCACAGCCCCGGTCACTGCTTTGACCAACAGAGTGCAGCAGGAAGTGGCACCGGTCACTGTGTGATGGCTGGATTTTGGTCTTAGAAGGCCCTGCAGCTTCTGTCCATGCCTGCACCATATAAAAGAGCTCGGCTGAGACAGCTGGATGATGGCAGAACAGCAGAAAGAGGCCACGCCGGTGAGAAATGAGGCCCCAAGAGCCAGCACCAAGAGCCCAGACACGGGAGTGGGAACGAGGCTGTCCTGGATCCTCCATGGCCTCGATCCTGGTACACGGAGCAGCCTGGCTCCACAGTCAACCTCCAGGTTTGTTAAGAATTAATAAGACACTGTTATTTAAAGCTGCTAAGTTTTGGGGCGCCTGGGTGGCTCAGTCGGTTAAACGTCTGCCTTCAGCTCAGGTCATGATCCCATGATTCCAGGCTCTCTGCTCAGCGGGGAATCTGCTTCTCCCTCTGCCCGCCCCCGCCCGCCCACTTGTGCACGCTCTGACAAATAAACAAGATCTTAAAAGAAAAAAAAAGCTGCTAAGTTTTGGGGTGAGTTGTTATGCACCAATTTTGCCCCTCCCCCCAGCATCAGTTCACCATCACCTGATGAGCAGCACATCGGGTGCCTCAAGGAGCCCCTACTCCCCACTCCCAGGGTCCACATGATTGGGGCTGTGCAGGTGTGCATATGTCCCCCAGGCCTGGCCAGTCAGTGTGTTCCTTCCCCCTCACTGCAGCAATTCGTTCAGGTGACCCAAGTTCATCTGGAGACTCAATCCCAGGACTTCTGCTGGAGCCCTTCCTGCTGGGAACCTGGAGCTCTTCAGGGGCGTGAGCCTGTCTGGGAGGACACCGAGCGGAACCCCGAGCCCGAGACACACAGACGGCAGGTCCTGATGACACATTTTTTTATTCCTTAGGCCAGTTTGTCTTGGCTCTCTTTGCCCCCGGGGGAATGCTGGCTAATATAAGATGTTTTCTAATTTCCTCTTATCTTAATAAAAATGAAAAGCACCAGGGAACATAATGTTAACTGCTTTCACTGGAGTTAAGGACAATTACATCACATTTCCAAGTACCCTGAAACTTCTTCCCCAATACTTACCATTTTTATAAATCCATTAATCAAATATGCCAGCATTCTTTTCTCATCCTCAAGAGTGAGTGCACTAAAATCAATAATGGTACATAATTAACATTGAGGTAATAAATATAAGTTTCTAAAGAATATGTAAGAAGTAAGCAATTTAACAGGTAAGAACATTCTGCATTTTCTAGATTTAAAACACTCCCAACAGGCTGTGTTTCTTCTGATGAAAATGTATCATCTAAATGAACATAATTTAAGTGTGTTTCTCATCTCTCTCAAAGATGATGTTTTCAGGACATATCTATTAATAGCAAAGGAGAAGGAAACTTTCCTTCCCTTGGAATTTGGACAGCAAGGTCCAACTGCAAATTTTTGTATTCAACATTTCGGGATAGAAAATTTCAAACAAGCAGCAAAGTCGAAAGAATTTTACAACAAACACCCATATACACACCACCAGGATCCCACCATTATCATTTTACCATATTTGCTTTATCACATAACTACCCGCTTCCCTCTCCATCCATCAATCCAGCTCATTTTGGGGAGGCATCTTCAAGTAAATTACAGATCGCAATTGCCTCTATTTAATAGCAGTATTAATACAAACGTAAGTAAGACAATGTCACGTCCTTAAGCTTCAACTACACATGTGAAGGCCTATTAATAGTTCCCCCAGTTTTTTTTTTTTTTAAAACCTTAAGAGCCTAGAGAAACAGAAGCCAAGTTTTGTGTGTTGGTTTGTCCTTTCCGTGTCCCTGGCAAAGACTGCATTCCGTCCGCTAACAAAGCAATGTACCTTTCATTCTTTGAGACTTCATTTCCCAGCCCCCTCTGTAGCTGGGTATGACCATAGGACAGTTCTGGCCAATGGGATGTGAGCACAGGTGAGGGTGAGCTGTCCAAGTTTCTCGCAGAAAGAAAACTACTATCCTCCAATGCCCGCAGGCTGTACTTGGACATGGTCGAGGTAAGCCAGCTTCCCCCAGCAAGACAGGGGCAACACCCCAGAGGGATGGCCGAGCAACAAGACAGAAGGAGCCTGGGTGGTGCTCTACAGCAGAGCGGCCCTACCCCATCTGATCTCACACCTTTAGCAAGACAGAAATAAACTTTCTATTTTACCGAAGCTAAAACCCGGTATCCTACTAAGACAAGTGCCTTTCTGATGTGTTTTGTGCCTTTATTTCTTTTTTTGTCCAACTAAAAAGCCTATGGTTCCATGTATTACAAAAAGTCTTGATATTTTAATTTTGGTAACTATTCAAGAGGTCAACAACACAAGATCATGAAAATAAAGATTCCAAAATTCAGAAGAAAAAAAAGAAATACAATTCATCTTGCTGACGGTTAAGTTCCAAAACGTTTTCTCCATTCTTGTAACATTTTCCAGTGACTCAAGCTGCTGGGCTTAAAAATTCTGTGGGGACTGAAATTTCAGCCACAAATGAGCAGGAACTGCTTCAAACACAATCAAATGGAAACATGTAAGGGAAAAAACTAGAAAGCAAAGGAGTGATACTTTGGCCTCTGATCCAGAGGTAAGGCTAACGGCTAACGCACAGGACTGAGCCGCAGGTCTACTAAACACCTAGAGCCCTTCATGTAAGGAAGAGAAGCCATTTCATTTGAATTTCAAGTAATTGGCTAATAACAAGAAAAAATGTAAAGGCTATGTTACTGGATGAGTGAACTCATTATTTTATCTGCTGCTCTCAAATCTCCAGGAGACGTGGAGTTTGAGTTCACGCCTTTTCCTCTCAACAGAAATCCCTTTGTAAAAACATCTGCCATCTCGGCGCGCCTTGGTGGTGCAGTCGATTGAGTGTCTCTTGGTTTCGGCTCAGATCACGATCTCAGGGTTGTGGGATTGAGCCCCACATCAGGCTCTGTGCTCAGCGTGGAGTCTGCTTGAAGATTCTCTCCCTCTGCCCCTGCCCCCCGACTCGCTCTTGCTCGCTCTCTCTCTCAAATCAATCAATCTTAAAAAAAAAAAAGACCGGCCATTTAATCTTCTCAGGAAGGTTACCCTCAGCCTCTCTGTCCTCCTAGACTGGAATGTCCTCATTAGCAAGAATTTTAATAGACCCCATAAAATAATAGTATCCACAGCGGCAGCTTAATGCAGTAATTCCCCAATGTACTATTATGTGGTATTAAGACCCAATCCATGTTATGTTTCAGCCTTAAGCGTGGCTTACTTCACAGAGTCATGCATGGTCTTGCACACGTGCAAAAGCGCATTCAGAATCACAGGGTCCTTTGTGGGCTCTTGCTGATGCCTACAAGACATTTAAAGACAACAGTGTAAGTTATGTCCGCTCACAGCAATGAAGGCGCAGGCTGAGTTTCTCCTCTATCACATATATTTGAGAAATAGCAAATTACCCAGTTGGCATTGAACATGTAATGGGCAATGTTCTGGTTTTACTCTTAATTCTTCCTTCAATAACAAGTTTGCTTTTCTACACATATTATAACTTCTCCTAAAATCACGGTAAATCCTACCAAATCATGGTAAAGCTGCTGCATTTCCTAAGCCAGGCAACGGGCAGACCTGATTTTTTTACATTTCTTTCTGAAGCAGCCCACAACCCATCTACAACTGTGTTAAGTGCCAGGCAAAACTGTAATTTGGCTTTTCAAATAATATAGAAGGACAAGGTCTTATAACAAATCTTGATGTAAGTAAAGGAAGTATATTTGTTTCCAAGCATATGGAATTAATATTTCAGGAAGACAACACAAGGAAAGCTTAAAACATACATTATTCAAGCAACATCTAACTCAATTTTCCAAACCGGGGTTACTTAAGTTCCATCTTAACACACTTTATTTTACCATATCTATATATTTCATATTTAAAGCAACTTTAGGGGTGCCTGGGTGGCTCAGTCTCAGTTAAGCACTGCCTTCGGCTCAGGTCTTGATCCCAGGGTCCTAAGATCGAGCCCTCCATTGGGCTCCCTGGTCAGCGGGGAGCCTGCTTCTTCTTCTCCCTCTGCCTGCCTCTCTTTCTACTTGTGCTTTCTCTCTCTGTCAAATACATAAATAAAATCTTTAAAAAATAAAATAAAGCAACTTTAACTTTTTAAATTGAATTCTGTCCTAAAAAAAAAAAATACATGAAAATACCAATTAAACTAGTTATATATTGAATACACATTAAATTAAATATACAACTTTTCAAATCAAAATCAAAATCTCTCCTCCACGTGCCACCTAGAATTATTTCCTGTACCACCAACAGTAGGTTGTTTGGGGAAACACAGATTTAGTCAAAAGGAAAGCAACTAAATTTAAAAATCAATCACAAATCTAAGCATTGAAGACGGAAAGCTTTCTAGCTCTGCGACCTTGACAAGTATGACTTTATTTTTATCTTTTAAAATGTTACTCCTTAAGTAGTTCATTAACAGATTGCTCCTTCCAAAAACACATCAGAATACAATGTAGGTGATGGTCAGGCTCCAAATACTACTTATGGCTTTGTCTTCTTAGGCACTAATTACAAACTATCATGACTGCTCCTTGTAATGTGTTTTTCCTCACCATGTTATTTTAGATGTTAAATGCATACAGATCATTAGGCCTCCAAGGACACAGAGTGATTCTCATCCATATGCTTCACAGGGGCATTGGGAATCCAAGCTCTGGGTGACACCGTGTTACACTTACTTGATAAAAACTTCCATGATGCATTTGCAAACCTCCACCCGTACACTCTCTTTTTGGAACATGTCCAGAAACGGCAAAAATTTTTCCTAAAAGTAATAAAAAAAAAAAAGCACTCTACATGCAATTTACACAAGTTGTTGGAAGGGATTTGTTGGGTCCCTTTTTCTTTGAAGGTCAGAGCAGAGAAAGAGCTATTCATCTCTCTGAGGCAGGTCAGAGGAGGACCCACCTGAAAGCAGGTTTGTGAAAGCTCGTAGGGTTAAAACCACTTACACGCCCCAGGGGTCAGGGCTGGGGCCAGTGAACATTTTGGGAACCATCTGGGCAAGCTTCAGATGACCATGGGCTTCTCTGGGTAACAACACACAAGGTGGGCTTCTTTTTTACGATTATACTGATCAGAGAAAGAAGAGCCAGTTGTTCAGAGTGGCCCCCACATCCTGACTCTACATTTACTAACTGTGCCACCTTACTCAAGTTACTCCACCTCCTCCAGCATCAGTGTTCCCATCTGTAAAGTGGGAATCCTAACTGCTCCTACTTCCTAGCGGTGTTGTGAAAATGGTACGAGGCAACGCATGCAAAGTTCCGGCAGGGTGCTTGGGGTATGGAGAATCTCCAAAAAATAAGAGGTTCTATTTTTAAAATAAGCAAGAAACAAACAGTTCTGTGAGTGTACATGAATGGAAACCCGCAGAGGGAGGGGTGACAGGGAAGAGAATCCTCTAGATTTGTACTTGCCCAGGGCAATGCAGCCAACATGAAGGGGCATCGTGGGGTATTTTAAAATGTGAGGGACACATAAAAAAAATTTCAGCTGTCAGACAATGAGACAACTATTAGTTTGACGTACTCCAGAGTTTCAACGTTAGACTGTATGTGTGATAAAAAGCAAGTGTCCTATGAAAATCAGTGTGGAAGAGGAAAAGAGGAAGAGGACACCCAGTCTGACTCCAAGGTTTGAGAAGCTGTGTGATGTTCAAGAGGGGCACACATTCCATGAGCGAGTCATGAAAGAAATAAAGATAATATTTCTCTCTCCGTCTGGGTACTCATTTTTCAAATGCTGATTAAGTTGTTATGCCATAAATCCTGAAGTTGTTTAGACCTAACTACTTTCTAAAGGGAACTGTTAAGTATTTCTTTTGGCCTGGGACACCATGAAAACATGACTGAGACACTAAGTGAACCTCTGACTCAGACACAAATTTCCAAAGGTAATTAAGGAATGCTACTTACCACTGAGAAAAGAACGGAGAAATCATGGAAGTGGGCAATCACTTTCTTAATTATTGAATGAAGCTGCAAAACCGAACAGAAAACACATCTTTAATAAAACTTGGATATATTTTTTCAAGATTTTATCTCTAAGTAATCTCTACATCCAACGTGGGGCTCAAACTCACAACCCCGAGATCCAGCCAGGCATTCCAAAAGTTGGATATTTCTAAAAGGCAACCTTCCTTCATAATTTGAAATTACAATTACAATAAGGGAAAGCTGGGTGACTCGGGAACGGGAGATTACTGGGGGTTAAAGGTTAGGCCCTGTCTCAGTCTGAGTTTGCCCATCTTACTCTGTAGTCTTGGCGAAGCCACTTCCCAGCTTCATCTTCCTCCTCTGTAAAATGGAGAGCAAAGCAGTACCTGGCTCACTGTGAGGGTTAAATGGGATGGTTCGTGTAACGTGCTTAGAACAGTGTAGTGCCCTTCCTTGGAAAGCTATTATAAAGTCAGCTATGAATATTCAAGGAGAGGCGGCGGCAAACAGCTTCATCAAAGGGCCACAGAGCCATCACAACTACTCAACTTGGCTACTGCAGCTCAAAAGTAGCCAGAGAGAGCATGTAAGCAAATGGGCATGGCTGGAGCCAATAAAACTTTATTCACAATAGCAGGTGGTAGGCTGCATTACATTTGGTCTATGGGTCATACTTTGCACACCCCTGTTCCAGCCCATCATGGCCTGGTGTTTCTTGACGACTTCTGTGGAGAGGCAATGAACAGAGTTTGCTGGTGGAGTCAAAGGCCACATCATTACCCAAGGATGGTGGCACAGTCTCTAAGGTCAGCTCCAGATACCCGGGTACTAATGTCCACCCCCCCACACCCTGAGATGCACACAGTCCTGTTGACAGGGAGACACCACAGAGGTGCTTTTTCTAAGGAAAATATAAACCTCCGCCCCTGGTTACTGTCGTGAAGAGAAAATTTACTGACAGGTACTTTTGTTTACACTAAAAACACTGCTGTTGAAATCATTTGTTTAAATCGCTTAAGACAAGGGGCTCACAACTCATATGGGTGGCTATCCGGAATGCAGGCTGACCCCTGGGGTACCCTTCATAAATTGCTTCTAGATATGACAGAATTGTATAATGTAATTATTCCTCTCTCTCTTAGGAACGGACTGCATTAAAATTATTATGTTAAAGTCTTCAATTAAATGGGTCCCTAGGAGTCAAGGTCTTACTAAATATTCCTCAACAAAAATTCTAATGCATCTCAGTCTTCATATGCACCCAAGATCTTGCCGACCCACAAGGGTATGACCCATCTCCTCTACACGGTTCATTCACTCAGTGACGCTTATCAAGAGCCTGTTGTGCAAGACTATCACCCTGAGAAAAATGTCAGGTATTCAGTGCCTACTCAATAAATTCTAATGATGAACTATTTTAATTAGCAAATGGTGAAAACACTCTTACCAAAATGTTAGAATTCTAACCTTCTTACAAGAACATGTAATTAATTTTCTTCTACTAAGTGAAGCTAAAAATTGATCGCAATAAGTGCCAGAACGTCATGTTATTAAATAAAAAATAAAATCTTAATTAGGTTGAAAGTCACTTGACAGTAAATGAACCTTCGCTGGATTCTGTACTGGAGGAGGAAAAAATCTGCTATCAAGGACATTATTGAGTCCACTGACAAAGCTACAGTATGGACTGTGGAAGAGACAATAAGATATTAATGTTAAATTCTCTAGAGTTGATAACCAAACTGGTTATATGGAGAATGTCCTTGTTCTTAGGAAATATTCAGTGAATTCTTCAGAGGC
>NC_138373.1:22159582-22214051 GCF_054177405.1 Leptonychotes weddellii
TAAAATCTTAAAAAAAAAAAAAAGTTTATGTATATCATACCTATGTATTTAAAAAAAAAATAAAATTATGGGGCGCCTGGGTGGCTCAGTTGGTTAAGCGACTGCCTTCGGCTCAGGTCATGATCCTGGAGTCCCGGGATCGAGTCCCGCATCGGGCTCCCTGCTCGGCAGGGAGCCTGCTTCTCCCTCTGACCCTCCCCCCTCTCGTGTGCTCTCTGTCTCTCTCGTTCTCTCTGTCTCAAATAAATAAATAAATAAAATCTTAAAAAAATTAATTAATTAAATTAAATTAAAAAAAAACAAATGGGGGCGCCTGGGTGGCTCAGTTGTTAAGTGTCTGCCTTCAGCTCAGGTCATGATTCCAGGGTCCTGGGATCGAGCCCCTCATCGGGCTCCCTGCTCTGCGGGAGGCCTGCTTGTCCCTCTCCCACTCCCCGTGCTTGTGTTCCTTGTCTCTCCCTGTCAAATAAATAAATAAAATCTTTAAAAAAATAATCATAATAATGGGAGTTCTCTGAACTATTCTTTCAATTTTCCAATAAGCTTGACTATTTCCAAATAAAAGTTAGTTTAACTGGAAAACACAGGCCCCTTACTTACTGGTGCCAAGCAACTGCCAGGGCATCCCATATCATATCTCATGCAATCCTCACAGCTACTCGGGAGTGTAGGACTACTAGCCCCACTTTACAAGTGAGAAAACTGAGGCACAACAAGGTTAAGTAGTGGAATAAAAGGCAGATGGCGACGATATGGCAGAGCTAGGATTTGAACCCAGGATTATCTGACTTTACAGCCTGACCCATGCAACATGCCTATGTGATTCAACAGAATCAAATTCCTAACAGTGTGGAAATGAGAAAAGCAAAGCTGTTACCTGAGGATAGGAGTCTTCAAATGCACGATCTGGAGTCATGTGCTTGATGACATCAGCCAGAACGGTATTCACCTCTCGTTTCTAAGGGCGGGGCGGCGGGGGGGGCGGGGGGTGATAAACCTGGGTTAGACACTATAAGGCAGTCACTGACCGCTTTTCTGGAGTAAAGGACTAACATTTTCAGAACACACCACATACTTTCCAGGAAACAGTTTCAAATCTTCTGCTGGAAATAATATTAAGGGAGAACTCCCACCCATATCACAGCCCTGAAGGTAACTACTTCTGCACCAGGTCAGGACTAAAACATTGTTCTCAAAGGTTCTGGGGTATTACACTGTCCCCGCCGCCTTCCCTGAGCGCTGATAAAATCGGCCGTGCCACTCTGTCCCTGCCTGTCCCAGGCCACTCCCCCGGCGCTGGCAGACGGCGCAGCTCGGCCCTGTGGGAAGTGCGCAGACTCAGCCCCTTCAAGCGGAGTGACCTCGATGCCCACCTTGGCTTTTGTCATCTCTGTTGGGGGGTCAACCAACCACGGCCCAAATCCAGTCCTGGGCCTGTTTTTATACAGCCCACGAGCTAAAAATGATTTTTACGTTCAAACCAGAATAATTATATTTCATGACAAAAATTATATGAGATTCAAATTTCAGTGTGCATCAAGTTTACTGGAACGCACAGCTGTACTCACTCATATACTGTCTGTAGCTGGTCACATGCTGCAATGATAGAGTTGGATACTTGTGACAGAGGTCATACGGTCCACAAGGCATCAAATATTCAGTCTGGCTCACCACAGAAAAGGTATGCTGACCCCTGGTCCTTATAACAGGAAGAGCGAAGCCTCCTGGCAAGGTCTCTCTGAGGCTGCACAGCTCACAGGTAAGGCGCCTGCTATTTGATATTTGTTATCTAAATAGTTGCCATTATGTTTACTCTCTTGCCTAATGCTCATTAAACTCCCTGGCATGGACATGTTTATCCCCATTTTAGAGATAAGGAAGTGGAGCTCCGAGAAGTTACGTGACTTAGCTAGGGTCACACAACTAAAAAGAAAAAACACAAAAACAGAAACAAAAAACTGACAATGGCACTAAAATGAACCAGAGCTCCTTGGAGAAATAGCTGATGCTGATTAACATAACATAATAAAATAAAATTAAAAAAAAAAAAAAAAAGAACTATGCCAGGGAGCCTGCAACATCTTATAAGAGCAAGCAAGGAAGGCATCAAAGACTACAGAGAACATGTCAGAAGGACTCAGGAGCCAATGTGAAAAGGCATCCACTGGACAAAGAAGGGACAAATGAGCATCAGTAAGAATGATGTAATTCAAGTATATTTAAATCCATGTGCTCCTAAAGATACCAACAACTACTACTCACTGGTCACCTTTGGGGATGCTGAGGAATCAAGCCTCATTCTAAAACTAGTAAAGGAAAGGAAACAAACCAGCAGCATCCCTGCCTTTTCTGTGCAAGCTGTACCTCAAGGTAACCAAACACCCAACGCGAGAAGTTTCTCTTTCTACAAGTATCCCAGCTAATGAACAGAGAAGAGTTGATTGTAATTCCAGGTATCACCATTTTGCAGCCCCTGAGAAACAGTGAGATGCAACGAGCTTTGGTGGCTGTCCATGTTATAGAGAGACAGCCTGATACCGTGAGCTTCCCAGGAGAAGCGCCCAACCACCACCCACAGTGCCAGAAACTCTAATCTGAAGCTGATGAAGTCTCTAGAACTAACTGCTGATTGGCAGGATATATTGACAGCAGAAGAACACCGTCATCAGATGCAACTAGCTGGTCCAGACTGGGAAACTCTACAGGACAAAGGTCCCAATTTCTTCAACAAATAAATTACAGATGGGGGGGGGGAAGGGAAGGGAACACGGCGGGGAAAGAGAGAGAATTTACAGTTTAAAAGAACCTTAAGAAATCTACCACAATGTACAGGCTTTATTTTAATCCCAACTGAACAATAAACTCTAAAAAAAAATTGCAAGACAACTGGGGACATCTGATCATTGATTTTTAGTATTAAAAGCAGTATTATTATTATTTGGTTAAGATAAGCTATCGGGATTTGGTTTCAGAAAAGGGAATCTTATATTTTACATATACGTGCTGAGAATTGGCAGGTGAAGACACAGTGTTTGTGATTTGCTTCAGAATAACCCAGGGGTGGAGAGAAGGGGTAAAGATCTAAATGAAACAAGATCTGTCATGAGTTGATCATTTCTGGGTGATGAGTTCAAGGAATATCATGTTTGAAGTTTCCAAAATAAAGCATAAAACCAAAATTGGACCAAAGAAACAAAATCAACAGAGCAGCACTTACATAATGCTTAAAACAAGGCCAAAACCAATTTACCGAGTAAGAGGCCAGGATGGTGGCTGCCTTCAACTTCCAATGGTCGGGGAGTGTGACTGGGAGCACAGTTCAGGGGGCTTGGAGGAGTTATTCCCTGTTTCTTGATCTGGACCATGATCACATGGGTGTACTTCCTCAAGATTCATTAGGCAGCAAACTTACAATACATTCATTTTTCTGCATATATGCTATACTTTGGTTTTTAAAAGCTGATGAAAATTTGCATTCTGGCAACAGGATTTGAACCCAGTTCTGCCTGCTTCTAAAATCTCTATTACTTGGCAAGCCCAGTTATTTCCCAAACTGAGGTTCCAGTATGGGCACAGGGAAAGAAGTGCCTTCACTTAGAAAAAAAATTACACACAAGTCAAATATGTGGAAATGCTACTGACTGGACCCCCAGGGAGAGTCACAATGCGCTTTAGCAAGTAAGCATCTAAGGTTTCCTATGGTGAAACAAACTGCTTCCCTTGGTATAACGGAACATTTCCCCAATTTACACTGAGTATGGAATACTTTCGTTACAATGCACATATTCAGGGGCGTTTGGGTGGCTCAGTCATTAAGCGTCTGCCTTCGGCTCAGGTCATGATCCCGGGGTCCTGGGATCGAGCCCCTGCATCGGGCTCCCTGCTCCGCGGGAAGCCTGCTTCTCCCTCTCCCACTCCCCCTGCTTGTGTTCCCTCTCTGGCTGTCTCTCTCTGTCAAATAAATAAAAATAAAATCTTTAAAAAAAAAAATGCACATATCCATGCTCTACCGCAGTGTAACATAAAGGATGTGATTTTTATAAATTAAGGACAATTACCATTGTAAAATGCCTAAATGGTTCAGCTAGCCTTGTTCATTATTATAAACATGAATAAAAACATAACTCCTCCAGAAACAATACCGCAGGCCACACATACCGTGAAATGCTTGCAAGTGTACTCCACCCACACTTCAGCACAGTTAATGTAGTCCTGCAGAGAAAAGGCACAAATGTCTCGACGATAAGAACACCATGATGGACCTTATGGTAAAAGCTCATCACGTACAAACCCCTTCAAGGGCTCTGACAATTAAAAGAGATAAGTGATAGGAATTTCAAGACTGGTTGGTTCATCTACAGAAAAGTCTAGCCCACGGATATATTTTACCCTAAGAAGCGAGTTATAGAAATACAGAAGTTGCGTGAAACTAACTAACATTCCAAAATTGCCACTTGGGCCAAGACAGAATCTGGGAAGAACTGAAAGGCAGTGGAGATAAAAGTCACGAGTCCGGGCCACACCTCAGCAGAGACACTGATGGTGGATCTGGTTGAAGACCAGAATTAGGGGCGCCTGGGTGGCTCAGTCGTTAAGCGTCTGCCTTCAGCTCAGGTCATGATTCCAGGGTCCTGGGATCAAGCCCCACATCAGGCTCCCTGCTCCGCGGGAAGTCTGCTTCTCCCTCTCCCACTCCCCCTGCTTGTGTTCCCTCTCTTGCTGTCTCTTTCTCTGTCAAATAAATAAATAAAATCTTTAAAAAAAAAATGAAGGGGCGCCTGGGTGGCTCATTCGTTAAGCATCTGCCTTCGGCTCAGGTCATGATCCCAGCATCCTGGGATCGAGCCCCGCATCAGGCTCCCTGGTCCGCGGGAAGCCTGCTTCTCCCTCTGCTTGTGTTCCTTCTCTGTCTCTCTGTCAAATAAATAAAAATTAAAAAAAAAAAAATCTTTAAAAAAAGAGAAAAAGAAAAAAGAAAAAGAAAAATGAAGACCAGAATTGAATGTGATTTTTGCACATTCTGAGAAGAAAAAAAAAAAAAAAAAGCTTCCTACCTTTAAAAAAAAAAAAAAACATTTTTCTGATAGAGGGGTGATGTGTATGTTGTAAAAAGGCTAAGAAAGCACTGAAGATTTCAGGTAAGAAATTACGTGTTAGATTCGAGTAGGGGGAAGGGCCCACAGAGAGCCCGTGGGATGGTCATGGAAATGGCAGTGAACAGCTGGGTACGGCTGCCTGCCCCAGAAGACACTCAAGGTGGGGAAAACAAGCGCTCGAGCTCAAGCGTGTCTCTTCTGTTCCTACACTTTAAGAAAGAAGAAATGCTGAAGGAAGAAAATAGTTATCTCGGTCACATAAGAAAAGCCAGGAACATCTGAAGGTCAGACTGGAAAGGGAAGGCCGAAGGCCCTGTGAAGTTCAAGACTAAAGAAAACCATCAATGTGGCCTTTTGATGCAAGGTTGCTTGGAAGCACTCACACAAAGGCATCAGAGGCCTGGCGACTTTGGACTTTACACATGCTAAATAAGCTGTTTGGTTAGCCGATCAGAGTTAAGTTAAACAGCTTAGTTTATGAAGTTTAGTGAGGGTTTTGCTAAACTTAACCTAGGTATTTGATTTGGTAAACAAGTCTCTGGTATTTCTAAATTAGGCCATTATTCGCAATATACTATTGTAAATGAGGTGACTGGAAAGGGGTTTATAACTGAACTCACTCTAATATTTCCTTCTTGGTAAATGATTGTGTCAAATGTTACGTACCCTTATTGAGTTATTTGCTGGGTTTTGGACTCGATGTTTGCGTCCAAAATGCCTGTGTTGAAAATCCCAGCCCCTCAGTGTGCTGGCATTAGGAGGTGGCTTTGGGAGGTGATGGGGTCATGAGGGCAGAACCCTCATGAATGGGATTAGTGCTCTGATAAAAGGGACCCCAGAGAGCCCACTCTCCCTCTCTGCCAAGGGAGGAGGAAAAGCTGGCCATCTGCAAATCCAGAAGAGGGCCCTCACTGGAATCTGAACAGGCTGTCACCCTGATTTCAGACTTGCAAACCCCAGAACTGCAAGAAATAAATTTCTGTTGTCTGTAAGCCTCCCCGGTCTGCACTGTTCTGTTATAGCAGCGGAACTAAGACATGCTGCTAGCAGGAGAGGAACGGTGTGCGGTGCGGTGAAGTCTGCCCAGCCGGTCCTTCAGCCAAAGACAGCCAGTACCATTTACCTAGTGGCAGCCGCAAAACTTGCTGGCGTGCTGCCGACAAGGATGGTGAGATGGGCAAGCCAAACCTCCAGCACGATGGCGCTACACGCCTTCAGCACCTAACACCGGCTGGTCCATCTCACCTAGACTCCCCGACCTGAAGTGGTGGGAGAAAGAGGCCCCAGCTATCTCTGTTCAGGGGACAACAGTTCAAGGGACAACAGTTGGAATTCCCTTCTAATTACAGGTTTGACTGCTGATCTTCCATTTAGGAATATCTTACTCAGTTGTTACTTTCAAATCCAAGTACTATAGATAGCTGCACTTTGGATGCTGTTTACAAAGCCAGAGGTCTTTTAAAGTTTCAAATATTTATAATTTTACACTTTTAGTAGATCCTGAAGCCTCAAGAATTAGACATAATTAGGATACAAAAATCCAACAAATATATCTTTAGAGCTATCAATTCTCCACTATAGGTTAGCAAAAACAATTAAAAGTAGTATTATTTCTAAAAAAAAACCAAAAAAACAGACATATAATTAGATAAAAGATAATTTTTTTAAAGGAAAGAACATACTGAAGAACTTGGACAAAAGGCAGGCACAGTCAATCTAAGGTCTGAATGGTCACCCACCTGTGGATTCTTCAACTTAGTGATGACTTTCCAAGCTTCATTGAGAATTTGGAGTCGATCACCCTCAGGAGGGTCAGCCAAGGCCAAGTTTAACCCCAATGAGCGAAAAAGGAGATGCTAAGAAAAAGAGCGAACCATTACAATACTGGGGATTTTAAATCAGAGCACCTTGAGGCTTAGAGGAAAAGGCTCTAACACTGAGCTCATCTCAGGGCTCATCCTCCAATGACCTTCCTGAAGTTCGACCTCAGGCCTACGTGCAAGTCTGACTGAGCTGCTCCGAACAAAGAGCCGGCTCCATGTACCACTCTGATTCGTGGGCCCTAACATTCTGCTGGACACAGCTTTTCATAAATAACGAGTGAAGATACATTTTTAAAGATTGGGGACTGAGCCTTTCCTAAGTACTTCACAGTGAGCTAATTTGATAGATTTAGGACTCGCTGGCAGCAATGACACGTGCCTAACAATCCCAATCACAAAATCATCTTCTATCATGTTCTTCAGAGACAGAGCCTTCACCTGTTTTCCTGCTGGCCCAAGCTGCTCCCCGCCCCCCACAAGGACTGTCTCCCTTGACAGCTCTCAGGTAAATGGTGCCTATCTGCTCTCCCGCAAGAGCCTACCTTGGGGAAACCCGACTCATCGCACTCTTTAATCATGCCAATGAAATCCATGGACCTCGTGGCGATGAACTCGGCCCGGAAAGCTGACATCACAGAATTCAACAGCAAGGCGCTGTAAGACACACGACCCACGTCAGCAGAGCTGCCCCTTAATGAAAGTCACTTTAATTTTAAGTACGTACGTTGCTGGGAAGGAGGAATTGAGAACTCTTTAATGGTAAAGTTGGAAAAAAATTTTAAAAGGCTGGCGTGAAAAGGCAACCTCTAGAGAACAACACAATGTTTTATACACATTTGGAACTCGATAAATGTTGAATTGACTAGATGAATGGGTAGCTGGCTGGCTGGCCGGATTGATGGACAGCAATCAATCAAATCCATTTAAACAGATGTAAACTGAGCCTTTGATAGGCTGGTGCACTAACAAAACTAAACATTAAGTCACAATATTGATCCAAGCTGCAAATATACAAAATACATATCTTCACCTCTTACAAAAAGCACTGTTCTAGGACCTAGGGGACACAGTGACTTAGGGACATCTACCACGGAAGGGAGAGCAGAGGAGAAACCTCATATGCTTGGAAGACAGGAAAATGGAGTTTTTTGACCCTACCACTTACCACAGCCCCATGGGGAAAGGACTATTACTAAACCCATTTTACGGATGAAGAGACTGAGGCACAGAGAGGTCAAGTAGGTGACCCCAGTTCACAAAGCTAAGAAAGAGTGGAGCCAGGAATCGGAAGCCAGGAGACTGGATTCAACTTTCCTGCCCTCTGTTGTCATCCTGTCGCTCTGCTGGTCCTCTCGCCCACATGAGCATGCCAAGCTCAAAAAAAATCAACCAGCTCCGCTTCCAAACCCAGGTTTTATTAATTTTAAAATACTGGGGCACCTGGGTGGCTCAGTCTGTTGGGCATCCAACTCTTGACCTCGGCTCAGGTCTTGACCTCAGGGTTGTGAGTTCAAGCGCCACATTGATCTCTACGCCTACTTAAAAAAAATTTTTTTTAAATAATTAAAAAAAATAAAATACTTACTTGTTTCCTAGTTTCTTGCATCTATCCATCATCTCAGTGAGCAGAGCCTAATTAAAAATAATTATAATGAAAATCATCAGGTTGGAGAATCTAAAACAACATTTCTCACAAAGGGATCTCGCCTCTCACGACCATCCATGAGGCAGCCTCTCCCACTACGCAGGTGAGAAACTGAGCCATGAAACAGTGATGTGTTTGGACCAAGGTGACACAGCGAGCTACCGCGGGCCAGACGTGACCCAGGCCATCTGGCATCAAAGGCTATACTCTTCATCACATTTCCTCCGAACGAGTTTTGAAGCCTATGTTTTCCGCGAAAGGAAGTAAATATTTTACTCACTGGAATACTGTTAATGGCTTTAGAGCTATCTTAAGACAATTACGTATTTCTAAAAGAGCTCCTGTTTTGTTTTGTTTTTTACAAAAATCAATGGAAGAGGTATCCTTTAGGTCAGTGGTTTGGGGAAGGTTTTGAATGGCACAGACGAGGTCAACCCTGAGACTGAAGAGCCACTAACAGCAACCTGGACACTGAGAGCTCGCCGGGCACCAGGCTAAGCACTGTGCTTGCCTTTTCTTGTTGACTCTTCACAGCAGTCTTCAGAGGCCCACCTGTTATCCCCACGTCACAGAAGCAAAAGTCAAAGCTCAGAAACATTAAGCTGCTTCCCAGTAAGTGGTGGAAATGAGATTCGTAGGAATCTGGCCTCCCGTGGTCTTTAGTGCAATTGTACCCCTTCGGGCTGTGTCCTAGGCGGTGCCTGAATAATGAAGGTGAAAGCTGACTGTGGAGATTGCCCGTACCCCAGAACCCCGACTTCATTCAGATTTCTGTCTCTGCCCTACAAACATCAGGGTGGGGCCTGTTATGGACTGAATAAGGTCCCCTCCCAATTTGTATGATGAAGCCCTAATGCCCAATGTGACTGCGTTTGGAGACAGGGCTTTTAGAGACGTAATCAGTGAGAAGTGAGGTCCTAAGTGTGGGGCCCTAATCCAATGGGAATGAGGTCTTTGTAAGAAAAGGAAGAGAGGGGCTCCTGGGTGGCTCAGTCAGTTAAGCGTCTGCCTTCAGCTCAGGTCATGATCCTGGGGTCCTGGATCGAGCCCTGCATCAGGCTCCCTGCTTCTTCTCCCTCTGCCTCTGCCCCTCCCCCCCACCCATGCTCACTCTCTCCTGCTCTCGGGCTCTCTCTCTCAAATAAATAAGTAAAATCTTAAAAAAAAAAAAGGAAGGAGAAGAGGAGGAGAGACCAGGAACACACATGCACAGAGAGAAGACCATGTGAGGACACAGTGAGAAGACAAGCCTCACCAGAAACCAACCCTGCCAACACCTTGATCTCGGACTTCTAGCCTCCAGAACCGTGAGAAAATAAATTTTTGTTGTTCGAGCCCTCCAGTCTATTATGGCAACCTGCTATGGTCTGAATGGCCCCCTAACTCCCAAGGTGATGATATTAAGAGGTGATTAGGTCATGAGGTTGGAGCTCTCGTGAGTGGGATTAATACCCTTATAAAAGGGGCCCAAGAAAGCTCCCTTGTGCCATGTGAAGACATAGCAAAGACAGACGTCTATGGACAGGAAGTAAGCCTTCACCAGACACCAGATCTGCTAGTATCTTGATCTTGTACTTCCCAGCTCCAGAACTGGGGGAAATCAATACCTGGTATTGGTAAGCCACCCAGTTTGTAGCATTTTATTTTAACAGCCAGGATGGACTAAGACACAGCCTGAGCAAATTAACACAGGTCCAAACTGATCACAGTGACCCCATTCCCTTTGCTAGTGTGAGATTCAGACAATGGGCACATGACCCATTTCTAGCTGCTGGAATGGGAGTTCTAAGGAAAGGTTTCCTTGTTCTTAAACAGGAACCCAAGGAATTGTAGATTCTTCATCTTTCTTCCTCTGGATGCTGCCACGTTTGGATGTGATGCCTAGAATGGCTACAGCCACTTTGCTACCTGAGGATGACACAGGAGAGAGGGACAGAACCTGCCTAGACCATAGCCTGCACTTGCTGTGTGAGAAAAGACACTGAATTATTTTGGTAGGGCCAATTAGGTGTTTGTTCCTTGTAGTCAGCATCCCAGCTGAAAATAAAATTGCCAATGTCACAAATGGTTTCCCTAATCCACTCATGGGGTATTTATACTTGAAAAGTCATTCCTGAAGACCAATATCAAAGTGGTTTCTGGAAAAGATTGAGAAAGAGATATCCTGTAGGAGTATCACACCAACACTGCCCAACATGTACAAGTAATCACTGATTCAATACCTACTTATGGAGCAACTTTAAGGCACTAAGCACTATCCTAGGCACTGGGGACAGGGCAGTGAGAAAATCAAACAGAAAACCATGCCCTTATGTGGCTTATTCTCTCTCTTAACACACACACACACACACACACACACACACACAAATGACAGTTCTTGGCCTACCACTTCTAAAAAAAGTTGGTAAATGCCAACATATGGACAAAACATTCTGGCCATTAAGACAAATGCTTAGGGGCGCCTGGGTGGCTCAGTTGTTAAGCGTCTGCCTTCGGCTCAGGTCATGGTCCCAGGGTCCTGGGATCGAGCCCCACATCGGGCTCCCTGCTCTGCGGAGAGCCTGCTTCTCCCTCTCCCGCTCCCCCGCTTGTGTTCCCTCTCCCTCTGTGTCTCTCTCTGTCATATAAATAAATAAAATCTTAAAAAAAAAAAAAAAAAAGACAAATGCTTAAAAATTTCTTTCACAGGAGATGAATGCATTAAAAATGTATCCAAATATGTAACTTAAAAAAAAAAAAGCTCTGCCATCATATAGGAATATAGGAAGTACCCAAAAGTGTCCAGGGAGCCAAATGATATGGATCCCAGGCACATCTGTTAGAGATTAGAATTTTTTTTTTTCTGAGAAGCAACAGGATCGATTATCTTTGGCAAGAATGAGATAAACAACAGTTCAAACCAGACTGAGACCAAAACAAGCCTGTTGACTGGGATGAACTAGGAAAATGTGCAGCTCAGCATATTAGCTTGTACACACACATCAGAATTTGAGGGTGCAGGAGACTCGGACGGCCCCTACGTTTCATTTATTTATATATTTGTTTTTCATGAAAACTATAAAAATAGGGTCACTTAGGTGGCTTAGTCGAGTAAGCATCCAACTCTTGGTTTTGGCTCAGGTCATGATCTCAGGGTCATGGGATGGAGCCCCATATCGGGGCTCCATGCTCAGCGCAGAGTCTGCTTGAGGTTCTCTCTCTTTCTCCATCTGCCCCTCCCTCCCCCCACCTTCTAATAAACCTTTAAAAAACATAAAAAATAAAATAAAAACTATAAAAATAAGAAATGCTTATTATGGAAAAATTCTCAAACACTACTGCCATGCGGTTAAGCAAAATGCAAATGCCTTCCCTCCCAACTCCTGCTTCCTAGTGATCACCAGTGTCAACATTTTAGTGTTCATCTTTTTAGGCCTTTGTTTATACCTTGTGAGTATATAGCTTTTATTATAAAAGTCCAGTTTGGGTTTTTTTGTCTTACAAAAATGAACAGTCATATACATATTGGGCCACAACTTGCCTTTTTTACTCAAGAATCTAGCATGGGCTTCGCTCTTCCCGTAACTACACACATGCATCTGCCTCATTCTTTTTAATGGCTGAGGAATCCCTACCATGCATATAACATTACTGTTCAGATTGCTCCTGATAGACTTTTAAAAATTTTTTATTTTGAACGGAATTAGACTCATAAAAGATTATAAAACTAATAGAGAAGGTCCTGGGTACTGGTCACCCAGCTCCCCCCAATGGTGACATCTTATTTAACGCGAGTGTGTTATCAAAGCCAGGAAAGTGATGTTGGTATAATACAATTAACTAGAATATTTCACCAGGTTTTCCATTCACACTTTATTACGGGGGAAGGGTATGTCTTTGTGACATTTCACTAACGTACACAGATTTCTATAACCACCACCGTATTTACCTGGATCTTTAAGGTTATCTCCAGATGGGGGTTATTTACGTACTTCAAAAGTGTAGGAAAAGCTAAAGAAATTGGGCTGACACCGCACTTCTGCTTTCTAAACTGAGATGGACTCATGCGGCTCAGAGTGCTCCCAGATTTGTATTCCTGCTTTTACTATATAACCTTCCAATCAGTGTTTACAAGTACTGCTTCATAAAAACAAACAAACAAACAATACAAACAAAACAGAGAGAGAATTAAGTGATATGTGTATATTCTCCTCATTTTTCTAAATGAAGCAAACATGTAAAGGGTGGGCAAAATCATATGCCCCTTCCCTCCAGTCCAGACTTGATATGCTCAAGTCTCAAAGAAAATATTTCAATGTGAATAAAAAGAAATCCTATGCTCCAGGTGTTAAAAGGAGAAATTTTTAAATTTTTCATCATTTCTCTTTCACTGGGAACTTTTTTTCCTAATTCAAAAGAACGAAAATGATACACCTATACGCATCAGAGGGATTCAGCAATGGCTAAGGCTAGTCTTAGATTGGCATTACCAGCCTCACATTTTAGAATATTTATTTATTTATTTATTTTAAAGATTTTATTTATTTAAGAGACAAAGATAGTGAGAGCACGAGCTGGGGGAAATGGACAAACAGACTCCCCACTGAGTAGAGAGCCCGATGCGGGGCTCCATCCCAGGACCCCGGGATCATGACCTGAGCCAAAGTCAGATGCTTAACTGACTGAGCCACCCAGGTGCCACACATTTTAGAATATTTAAAGTGCAACTTATAGTTTGCCCATTAGGTAACAGTCCCATGAGTCGATTTGTTAGGGCCTTTAAGTCCCTCCTTAAGTATAACCACTAACAAGAGTTATCTAGAAAGAAAGAGTTGAGGAGTTTAGAGAATACATCTGCTGGGTTCACAGTTACCGCCAACATGGCTACATGGCTTTGACTCTTTCCAGTTGTGTGACCTTAGCAAGTTGTGAGCCTTAGGTGCCTCATCTATAAAATGGGGATGACAATGATACCTAGCCTAGGGAAGCTGAGAATGAAGTAAGGTGGCCCAACTAAAGGAACTAAAACAGGGCTTGGCCCCCAGTGAGCCTCAGAAAGAGGTGACTGTGTGGAGGGCTCTAAAGCTTAGCATCTCTGACTCACCTCCCTCCTCCATTCCTCACACCCAACAAACCCGATGCTGACATCACTTCCTGATGTGACTGAGGGTCAGAGAACTTCCTTAACAACAGGTATTCATTTTAACATTAAGTGAGGGAAAAGCACCATAAAATTACGCATACAAAAATCCTCATCTATAAAACAAAAGTACAGAGCGAAAGCCAGAGTGGACAGAGAAATATTAATACGAAAACCTATCAAAATGTTAATATAGCAGGATTTTAGGTGGCTGTTTTTTGCCTTTTCACTCTTCTATCTTTTCTAAATATGAATACATTTTTTAAATTTGTTTATTTTAAAGAGGGAGGGAGAGAGAGGGAAAGAGGGAGAGAGCGAGAGAGACTGAGCACGTGAGCAGGGGGAGGGGCAGAGGAAGAGGGAGAATCCCAAGCAGACTTCCCACCGAGCACAGAGCCCAATGGGGGCAATCCCAGGACCCCAAGATCATGACCTGAGCTGAAATCAAGAGTCGGATGCTCAACCCACTGAGCCACCCAGGCGCCCCTGAGTATGTATTTTTATTAATAAATGTTTTCTGATTAGGAAATTCTCTCCTTTCCATTCTGTCTCATTTTTTTCCCACAGCTACCAACTCTTCTCCTTTTTCTGATCTGTCTCCTTCTGCCAGTTTGATCTTCAAGTACTGCTTGTTTCAAATCGTTCTCCTGATCAAAAATCTCCAAGAGCTGCCTGATCTCCACCACGTTATGTTCAACAACCTCTGTAGGCTGTTCCACACCAGCCAGCCTAACTTCTCACTCTCCTCCAGTAAGGCTGGTCTCCTTATTATGCCTCTTACTTGCCTCAGTCCTTTCCCTTGGCCCTCCCTCCCCCCTCCCCCACCCCGACCCCTGCTTATTTCCGGACTTTCAAGTCAACCCAGACCCCATCTGCTTCAGTGAGTCCAAACATAAGGATGGCAGCCACCCCGTTTGCCTGCTGCCCCCATCCCTTGGCCACGCACAGATGGACAGTATCACAGTCACTCCATGACAGTCCTTCAAGGAAGCTTCTTTCGGGCACCTGGGTGGCTCAGTTGGTTAAGCGACTGCCTTCGGCTCAGGTCATGATCCTGGAGTCCCGGGATCGAGTCCCACATCGGGGTCCCGGCTCAGCGGGGAGCCTGCTTCTCCCTCTGACCCTCCCCCCTCTAATGCTCACTCTCTCTCTCATTCTCTCTCAAATAAATAAATAAAATCTTTAAAAAAAAAAAAATACTATTTAAAAAAAAAAAAAGGAAGCTTCTTTCATTAGCCCCATTTTACAGCTGGTAAAAGATGTCAAGTAGCCCAAGGCAACACAGCCACAGTCTGAACCCAGGTCTGCCCAACTGCCCACCCCGGCCTCTACTAGTACACCTGCCTCTTCACTCACCCAACATTTACAACCTGCACCTCTCGGGCTTAGTAAAGGACCACACGGGATTCCCTGTCAGACGAGACTCACCACTCATGTCCAGGACCAGGCCTTCTTCCTTCTACACCTTCCATGCCACCCCCAACAAACGAAAAGCTGCTGAAATGCTGAGAAGCTTACCAAGGGATCTGTTTTCACCACCCAAAACCAGATCTTGTGATATGGTTACCTTCTTCCTGTGCAGGATGTGCCTGAAATTCAGGGCATAAATCCATTTTTTACTTATTATCATTTTATTTTAGTTGTATAAGGGGGAAAGAAAAAATCCTGTCTTCAAACAACAACAACAAAGCCTTTCTGAATAATCACTCCCTGATTTTTTTTTTCCCTGGGGATTTGGGATTTCAATTTCAATCTGAAATTTCCTATGACAGATATTCGCAGCTGAAGGCTTTTCTCCTTTCCCCTCATCTTGCCTGCCTGTCCTGTATATTAACAGCGGCCGTAGCCAGACAGACAATCCCCTGCTTTGGAGGCACAGCCTAACTCCCCAAGTGACACATCCCAGCCACTCAGAGAGTTTTTAGGCATCAGACACACCCATTTTCAACACCACCTTCTACCCAGACATTGATTCCTCTGCATTTTGAAAATTAACATTTTTTTAATGAGACGCTGCAAGTTCCTTATTTAAGTGCCCCAAGAATCAGAGTTTATTATTATTCAGGTGACCTAATTTTTTTAATCACTTCTTCTGGCTCAGTAATGATTTCCTAGAGTTTTACTCCCCGGGAAAGCTCTATTCCCAGCTTCTGCCATCCTTTGAGATTACTGGTGCTTAAAATAAAAGGAAGAATGCCTTATGACAGGTACCTTTTGTTTTAATCCAATTTGGCCTTTTGTTAGGGAGAAAAAAACCTAAGTGTTCCCATTTTCAAACATGTCAATCCTGCTCCTATGTTTCAGTCACTCAGCTGAACAGGTCGGGAGGCTCTTTCAACACTCAAGCTCGTGCCCCTTTTCCCCAGGAGCCTGGGCCACCATATGGTTGCTGAGACTCTTGAAGACCTTCCAATCTTCCATTCATATTGACTTGATTTAAAATCAACTTAATGGTTAAAAAAAAAAAAAAAAGTCACCTGAAATATAAGATGCTCCTCTTTTTCCCCTCATACTTTAGGATTTGGGAAAATTAAAATGTAAGGAAAGCATCACATTCGGTCGGAAAGTTAGAAGCCACCGGAGGCCAAGAAACCTAAGTTAAGATGATGCAAAATCTCACCTTCCAGTGATATTTTGACATACCTCCTCCCCAGTTCTCGCACGCAGATATAAAAATCATGTTTGCGATCCCGACAACACAACAAACACCCCAGTACTATGTGTGGGGCACTCCACCAAGCAACGCAAACGGATCGTCCTACACGACCCGTGCAAAAAAACAAGAACTAAAGCTCCCATTTCACAGATGAAGAAAAAAGGCTCAGAGTGGTTAGGGACTTGGCTGTGCCTCTGTCCCGACAGCTGTAAGCAATAGATCTGGGAATCAAACCCAGGCATTCCGACTCCAGGGCCCACACCTGAACACTAGGCCACGCTACCACTGAGGACACACACAGCAAGGTGTGTAACCTCCTTTTGTGACTCACCAATTATTGTGAGCACCCTTAGGTCCGTATGCACATCGTGGTCCTCCATCATTGTAAGTGGACCCCGTCACATTCCACTGAATCTATAAGGATTCCACAATCTACCCAATCCCCTTGTGATGGCTGTTTCTGATGCTGGGCCAGCCCGAACAACCCACACATCTGTATGTACGTGTGTGCACGTGCATCTTTACGTACTTGTCCAATTATGTCTACGTGATATTCTTTTTTTTTTTTTAAGATTTTATTTATTTATTTGAGAGAGAGAGCACATGAGCAGAGGCAGACGGAGAAGCAGGCCTCCCGCCCGCAGAGCAAGAAGCCCGACGTGGGGCTCAATCCCAAGACCCCGGGATCATGACCTGAGCCGAAGGCAGACGCTCCACCGACTGAGCCACCCAGGCGCCCCTCTACATGATATTCTTAAAAGTGGGAGTGCTTAGTCAAAGTCATGTCCTTTTTTCTCTTTCTTTAGGGTGTCAATATGTTTACAGCCTCTGGGAAAAGGCAGGCGTACCTGAATTTTGCTCTGCACTATGCATCCTTGTTTTGTAGCAAGACCCCCTCCCCTCCTCCCCAAAGGATAAATTCTGAACCATCTGTTGAAGAAGCTTCATCTATCATGGTGGTTATTATGCCAACTGGAACCGATGTTCTACTTCTCAGTCTTGGGTAAGAAAAAAGTATTTCTGCTATGATTCCAACTGTAGTTTAATTCCTAACAATGCTTCTATTAGACCAAAAAAAAAAAAGAGGGTTTAGTCAGTTAAGTGTCTCCCTTCAGGTCAGGTCATGATCTCAGGGTCCTAGGATTGAGCCCTGCACTGGGGCTCCCCGCTTAGCCGGGAGTCTGCTTCTCCCTCTCCCTCCGCTTATTCTCTCTCTCTCTCAAATAAATAATAAAATCTTAAAAAAAAACAGAACAAAAAAAAAATCTTATCAACACAATCACACACCTGAGTTTCACTTTCCCTCTGTAAAATAGGGCAACTATTATCCGCTCTCCCGACTTCTTAGATTATCACGAACCCCAAAAGGGGTCCTGAAGGTTAGTGAAGAGGTGATGAAACCCACCAGCCCTGGAGCCACACTGCACAGCGTATGCCCAGTCACCACCACCTTCGAGCTCCGTGACCTGTCAGAGGTGTCTGTCTGCCCTGGCTGAGCCTCCCTCCAGCACTGGTAACAAAACAATCTAAGAGAAGCACTGTGCATAGCACCAGCCACCACAGTGAGTCCTGTGGATCGGGTGGCTAGCATCGGTATGGTTGTCGCTGTTACAGAAAGACCCTGTTGACGTGACCTGGCACATAGATGGAGAGGTCATTACGACACAATATGGAAGAGCGCGGAGCCCCAGCATTTCTCCTCCGTGTGAACTTCACGCTGACGCCACGCTGCAGTTACCTCGGGGGCATGGTAGGAGATGCACTGGAAGATCCAGTCCATAGCAGGCGAGTACAAGGGCAGGTAGGATGGCAGCTCCACTCCCTGGACCACCAGCTGGTTCTGGACCGTATCCCCATGAATCTACAGGAGATCAAATAAACACTCAGAAAAGGAAGGGAATAATAATAAACGAAGAGCATGTAACTCGCAGACTGTGCATACTTGTAAGCATTTGGATGGCCCCGAGAGAAATAGCCTGGTTTCTCAGTTTTTTTTTTTTTTTAAACTAGAAAAAACACACAGAAAGTTTCCCATGTCCCCAGGCTGAGCTGTTTTGGGAATGTGCGCTGTGCAAAGAAATAACCTGATAAAAATGGAGCCCGCAGATGTGAGGAAGAAAGGCTGATCAACCGGAGACATTTCCTGTTAACACATGCATATTAATTCTCTCTGCTTTTTCAGTACAATCAACACATTTTAATTGTCTGTAACAGACTCGAGTGTAATTTTCGAGGGTTTACACATTTAAAGGGCTTTAAGGCAATCTCAACTTGGAAATCCAACTGGGTTTTGTGAATTCACGATTGTGTAATTGTTATGTCAATGAGCTGTTCTGCCAGTGTTCTCTTACCTGTTTGAATGTGAGGAGGAAGTCAAAAAAGTTCTTATTCAGGCTTTCTTTGAGATGTGGAGCCACTTCCATTCCCACCTGGAGCCAAACAAAATAAACTACCTTGACTATGGAAAAACAGGTTGCAAAGAATATATACGGTAGGATGTCGTTGCTATAAATTAAAAACATACATGGAAATAAACGTAGGCACAGAGAAGTCCCGAAAGTTTTTATTCTTTTTCCTTATCTGTTTTCTTATTCAAGAAGCATAGATGCTTCTACAAGAAAAACCACAGAAGCTATTTTTAATGAAAAAAAAAAAAGGCAACATTTGCAGTAATCATCTTTGCAATTTCCCAAAGGTAATGAACGTATTTCTCAACAGATAACCAAGAGAACAAATCAATATGGCACAAAGGAAGAATGTACTTTTTTTTTTTTTTAAAGATTTTATTTATTTATTTGAGAGAGAGAATGAGAGAGAGTACATGAGAGGGGGGAGGGTCAGAGGGAGAAGCAGACTCCCTGCCGAGCAGGGAGCCTGATGCAGGACTCGATCCAGGGACTCCAGGATCATGACCTGAGCCGAAGGCAGTCGCTTAACCAACTGAGCCACCCAGGTGCCCCAGGAAGAATGTACTCTTAAGACTGTGTATACAGGGGGCGCCTGGGTGGCTCAGTCATTAAGCGTCTGCCTTCGGCTCAGGTCATGATCCCAGCGTCCTGGGATCGAGCCCCGCATCGGGCTCCCTGCTCCGCGGGAAGCCTGCTTCTCCCTCTCCCACTCCCCCTGCTTGTGTTCCCTCCTCGCTGTCTCTCTCTGTCAAATAAGTAAAAAATAAAATCTTAAAAAAAAAAAAGATTGTGTATACAGTATTCTCTTGCTGTCAAAAAAAAATGATAAACACACATGTGGCTGCACTTTTATTAAATGAAGCAAAAAACACTCTGATACAGAAGAGAGTCAGCTGGGACTTCACTGTTGCATTGTTAAAATATACAGATTCATTCTTCGCTGGGCAGTCATGGAAGCAGACAAGTTTTTAATGTATTTTAAGCAATTTTATACAATACGAGCATGAAGCGTAACAATGCTATAACCCACTTGCTCCCGCATTCATTGTTTAAAAAACAGACTGTAACATTGCCAGCCGAAAAAAACGTGCTAATCCTAGAGAAGGCAGCCAGAGCCCTGAGGCTGGATGGAAAAATGAAGGTATGAGCTATGGAGGGGAGTTCATGTGTTTCATGTGTTCAAAACAAAACAAAAGCATCATGTTCTTTAAACTGAGCCCCTCAGACCTCAATTCCAAGTTGCTGCTTTAGCACAAAAACAACTTTGTAGGAGAAGGTGCTTCTCTGGGACCCGATTTCTTCAAATGGGGACAGATTTCTGCCACTCACCTCCCCCTACTTGAGGTCATGAAGATTAACGATAATGATGTTTTTTTACACACTGTGAAGAATTCCTTTGAGAAGAATTATGCGAGATCCATTGGGGCGCTAAATTCCAAGGGCAGCTCCATGGCTGTTGAGGATGTTTTCAAGGACAAGCAGTAGATTAAAAAAAAAAAACAAAACTAACAACAAATGTCAGAACACAGTTCTACTGTGTTCTATTGTCTTTCCTTCCACTTAATCATATCGTAGAAGAGACAATAATTATCTGTTAGGTGACAGCAAAGGAAGGCCCAGTGGACAAGCAATGGTGATGAGCTGAAGAGGCCGTGACTTAACAGAGGAGTTAATCATACTTTCCTTTAATAAACAGCTTCGAGCTCCCCCCACGCCCTGCCCACTCACTGCTTTTCTGTGTTTTATTTCTTTCTTTCCATCAAGACAAAGGAGCAGCTTGGAAATCCGCTTGGGTCTAAAAGATTTCTACCCAGAGTAGCAAGGGTAGTAGCTCATGATTTCCATCTGCTGTTTCCGCCTGCCTGGCATGCATTTCCTATTTCTGGTATCAGCAAGTTGGATTTGTATTTGGGGAAGCACACCTCCCTCTCAGACCATGAGGTCTGTGGAGGAGCCGGATCCACCCTACCCTGAGGTCCAGGAGTGGGCACACGACCCAGGCCTGTTCAGTGGGCATATCGCATCCCATGGCCACAGTCTATATGGATGGGCAAGTAACCCAAAATGGCTCATTGAGAGCCTAAGACTCTGGCTGGCACTTCTAAGGTTCTCCTTCCACTGGGGTTCAGTTAGGAGGATGGGAGCCTGGGGCTGCTGAATAAGCCACAGAATGAAGTCAACACAGAGGAGAGCTGAGCTGAATGACGGAGGAGAGCACAGTTCTTGACAACACTCTGAAGACCCTGGATCTAGCCATGCCTGCACTACCCCTAGATTCTTTAGACACACAAGCCAATAACCCTCCTTTTTGCTTAAAATAGTATGAACTGAGTTTTTGCCGCTTGCAACTAAAAGAATGCTCAGACTGTCTCATTCTTTCATGTCAAGAGACTTAGTAGCTACCCAACCCGGGCAATTGATGCAAAGCCTGGGTTGACAAAAATGATTTCCAGAGACAGACTGCATTTTATCACCAGTCTTCTTGGGATGGGTTCATTGCCACCCAAGTTTAAAGTTACCATGTGCCATTTTATACGCCAGAAACAGGATCTTTTCCCTAACCTATGCGACTTACTTCCAACTTTACAACTGAACAGGTCTGCAAAGAATGCACATTTCCACCTTTCTGATTTCTCTTCAATAACCAGAATCAACCTCATTAATACACACAATGACTCTAAGTCTTTTATTACTCTATTATCCAACTGGGGAGTCGAATAATGTGCTATGTCCGATGAGGGGAAAGGCTGTGGAACAGAAATATGCAAATGACAATATCCTTGCATCTCCCCCACAGGACCCAACAGTGTTCTGCACACAGTAGGCCCTTAGCAAACACGGACCCAGGAGGAGTATTCATGCTTCAATATATTCCAAAGCTGAAGCTCTAGGAAACATACCTGATATTCCTGTATGAAAAAACCCACCCCAAGTTTCAAGCAGATGGCAGGGCCTAAACACTCTGGCCTCTGTTACCAACAGGGACTAGGTTGCCCTCAAGTGAAAAGGTTTTTCTTTCCTTCCTGGTATCAGGGAACAGACCTATAAAAAGTGTCCTTCAGGGGCGCCTGGGTGGCTCAGATGGTTGGGTGTCTGCCTTCGGCTCAGGTCGTGATCCCGGGGTCCTGGGATCGAGCCCCACATCGAGCCCCACATCGGGCTCCTGGCTCAGCGGGGAGTCTGCTTCTTCCTCTCCCTCTGCCTCTCCCACTGCTCGTGCTTCCTCTCTCTCTGTATCTGTGTCTCTCAAATGAATAAATAAAATCTTTAAAAAAAAAAAAAGTGTCCTTCATAAGGATGTTTGCTATTCACTCTGAGGGTGCTGACTCTCTGATTTCTTTGTGACATTGACACCATAGGGCTTCTGTCACTTGCTAGATGTCACGTAAAGTCAATCAAAGGCTACCGGTTCTCGCCTTCTGATTTACAAATATGAATGATCACTGGCAAGGGCTGGGGGAGGCCCTGTAGCTTTGTCCTCAAGGAAGTCTGCAGTTCATCAGAACCCTACAAAACAGGGGCATTAAGCCCTCCTTTGAGGTGAAGAATGCTGACGGGACTAGCAAGGACGACTTCCAGGGCAAAGACCCCATGGGAGCTGAAGAAGAATTAACCAGAAACTCTCCATGGGTTGCATTTTTCATAAATGAAAAAGTTTGAAATAGAAGCTTCATGGTGCTTTGAGAGAGAAAAAGGCTAAGTGATCTACAACCAGGGCCACCTCCCCAGTCTGAGCAGCTAGAAAGGCCAGGAGCCCTCCGTGGCTGGGCTGCACGGACCCCGACACCTGTCACTGCAAGCAGCACCTCGCCCTGCCCGACAGCCCCCACCAACTCGCACCCTGCGCCAACTCTTGAATGCAGGGACAGAGAAACTAATAAAACAACCCGATCCAAGACAAAAGGAAAGCCGATTTCGAGTCAATGAAAAGCAGCCTATCAGCCAAGAGGCCTTGGGAGCCTCCCTCCCAGCAAGAACTGGAGAAACAATTAATTCTGAAAACCAGTTCATTTGCATGAAGATGACCTTAGACGCCCCCTAATTAGAGTGATGGTAAGTGGGCCTACTTTAAAATTAATTTTTAGAAGAAATCCTACAGCTCTGCTTTCCGTGGAAGAGCCGTATTCTAAAATTAGCAGCTAATGAAGTCCTTCTTGTAGTGACTTGTGAGGTGCCAGGCAGGAGAAGCCTAGGTGAAGGAGACGGGCGTCTGTGAGCGCACGGGGACCCGACACCACCTACCCGGCACAGATAGGCTCTGGCATACACGGACACGAGCGGGTCTCCGATCCCGCGAATCATGCACGTCAGCCGGGGCAGACATTCTGAAATCCCCCTGTTAGGAACGAAAAGAAGGCGGCATTACACCCGATGTGAGCACTCTCTGTTCTTTTATTTTTAACATGAAGATAAAGCTACACTTCCTCAATGTAGGGGGGCGCAAAAAGAATCAAGGTTCAGAGACAAACCAAGGCCAAAGTTGGCATTTTTCTAAGGCAATGTAACAAAAGTCTTTCTCTCTGGACACAATTCACTCATTGAGTGGCTTCTATCATCTTTACCATTTGCACGGTGCTGGGGTCTAACCTTTCCTTTTTTGCCCATTTGAGGTCATATTTATTTTATTGGTTTAACAGGTTTTGTCCCCCAGTTATTTTCCATCTGCTGATCACTCCTTGATCTTCTCAATGTTCTTGCCGTGTCTATATTCTTTTGGCACTGACTTACTGTCCTCTGCCCCACTCCTTCCTGGCACCCAACTCCTGGCACCTCAGGCTGGCATCAGCGATCTCCCATCAATGTGAACTGTGACTGATTTATTTCTCCTGCAACATGGGACTTGCCTCTGCCTCAGGCATTATCCTTCCCAAATGGTGAGGCAAAATAATTTCTTTTCGGGGCATTAAGAAACAATTAATTCTGAAAACCAGTTCATATTATCCCTAAAAAATACCCCAGACACCCTTAGATCCAAATCAAGTATATTTGGTACACATTCTAAACCCAATAAAACGACTTCACTATGAAGCACCAGGAGTTGGCCCCTGGCTTCAGGGAGTTTATTATCTACAGGCTATTCAACATGACCTAGCGTTTTGTTGGCTCTGCAGAAAACAGATCTGGTTTCTCCCAGCCCTGGAAACTATTCTCAAAACAAGGCCCAAGAGTAGCATGGGGCTCAGGGGCAAAGGCTTTTGCTTCTGACAGCATCTTCATCACCATCTTCAGCAGCATCAGCAAATACTGAACACAGGCCCACTGGGTGGCAGGCAGTGCTCTCGACAAACCCTCACCAACCTCTTTTTATGGCCTCGTTCACAGAAGAGGAAACTGAGGGTCAGAGATGCTTCATAACTTGCCAAGACCACACAGTTACTAAAGGCAAAGCGAGGATTCTTCCATGAACCACTCAACCACCTTCTCCTAGCTTGAGTTTTCTTCTCCATCAAATAGGAATTATAATGGTATCTCTACCTAATCAAGTTTCCGCTTAGATCAGAGGAGAAAATGCACAGAAGGTGCTTAGCACCAGATCTGCTACATGCTACGTACCCCAATGAATGATAGCTATCACACTGCCGTGTCTGTATGTGTGTGTGTGTGTGTGTGTGTGTGTGTGTGTGTGTGTGTGTGTGTGAGAGAGAGAGAGAGAGAGAGAGATTTCTTGAAAATGTTACGGTTCTAGACATTGAAGAAGAGTCTTACGTTTTGGAGAGGAACTTGTTACACTTCAGGATGGATGCTTCCACATAACTACAAAAACATCCTGTTAAGGAAGACATTTTCCAGATGGCCTGTTCCCTATGGCAAAGAGACGAGACCACTCACGAGCAGAACTTAGCATGACTTCCGGACACGGAACCACAATGGCTCTCACCAGCCCAGAGAATTGCATTAGCTAACAGCCCATGGTTTCCATAGTTGGTTTTCAAGATTTCATACTTATTTAAAATACATTTTGGGAAAAAAATACATGCTGATTCACAGTTGCTTGCTGAAGTTTAAACTGTGTTTTGAGCATTTCCCATCGAGGCTTTATGGGGAAAGAATGAACTTTAGATAACCAAGATTCATTTGTGTATAAGTCAAACTCTCTGTTCTCCAAAACTGGCATCTGTGCAGAGAAGCCTGACCCTGCTCCTTTCAAGTTTTTGGAACCAGAGAAAACACATAAAAATGAAGCATTTTAATTGAGAGAATTAATGTGGGAATGTTCCTCTAGGAAACAAAAGTCTGGTACATGGCATCATATTCAAAGAAAGAAAACAGAACACTATTTGGGGAGAGAGGAGTCCAAAGGCTTTGACAATGCGGCTGGCTCTGGATTTTCAAGCTAGCAACCGTAACAGGACCAAATTTTCAACAGGAATTTCAGGGCATCCCATCACATGGCTTCCATTAATGGTGCAACTCTTTCAGCCTATCTTTAAAATCATCAGACCAAAAAAAAAAAAAAAAAAAAAAAGGATACAATCTTGGAATGAGTTCCCTGATGGAAGCAATCTTGAAAAACCAATTTAAGCATGTTTCTTTGGCCGTGTCATTTACATTCTCTGGAGAGAAGTGATCTGAAATACAAAAACAATACCCATCAGGATCTGTTACAGCTGCTACAGGTCCTGAGATAGGAGAACGTTACAATGGACAAGAAGGGGTGGCCTCCCCAATTCTTCTAGGTCTTTCCTTCCAAGTATTAATATTATTAGGAAACAACTGGTGACAGTGAAAGCTTACATACGAGGCTTTCCAAGTGCTGCTCAGAGTGCTTTATAGACATCAAGTCACCTCACCCCCACAACATCCCTCCACAGTACATACTTTTTTTTTTAATTTTATTTATTTATTAGAGAGAGAGAGAGAGTGGACGAGAGAGAGCATGAGCGGGGGGGGGGACAGGGAGGGGCAGAGGGAAAAGGAGAGGGAGGAGCAGACTCCCTGCTGAGTGGGCAGCTCAACGCAGGGCTCAATTCCAGGACCCTGAGATCGTGACCTGAGCTCTACTTTACTCTGACAGATGCAGAGACCAAGGCACAGAGATAGTTAGGACACACAGCAAGCAAAGGTCAGAGCTGCGATTCAACCCAGCTGGACATGATGCTGGAACCAGAATCACCGACCTTGAATTGTGAGAGCAACAGGACAGAAGTCAGGATCCCTGGCCCTAGGCTGGCTGCCCCACCAGCCCTGACCTTTTCATTGTTATTCTGAGTTTTCTGGCCCTGGCACCCAAGCCTGGTCTTGACAGCCATCTTAATAAGGAATGGAAGAGCATATGGAACAATGAGAACAACAATCAACACCCCCCCCCCAAACTCATCACCAACAAGGCCATTGTGGAACTCTCGCATAGAAATGATTTCTTCTAAATCATTTCCACATATTAGATTCCCACCCCACCGATGGATGTGCTTTATACGTCTGGCATTCAATCACAAAGCAGGGCACCTGACTGGCTCAGTCGGTAGAGCATGCAACTCTTGATTGCAGGGTCATGAGTTCGAGCCCCACGTGTGGCACAGTTTACTTAAAATTAAAAAAAAAAATCAAAAAGGGAGAAGTTAATCGCTTTAGAAAACAACAAACGAATTCTAGCTTGCTGTCCTCATCTTTGTTGTGCACAGAGTCCTTTTTCATCCCTGATTCTGCTTTCTGCAACTTGGTGGCACACAATTAAGGTGATCGAAATTCCAAAGCAATCAGCAAAAAGATAAACCTCCAGGTACTTCCTAGCAAAGAACAGTCACTAATCACAATTGCAGATATTTTGGAATTGCAATCTCAAGTATTTATCTATTTTTGGATGTTATGGAATGCGCTTCATTCATTCAAGAACTATTCACTTGCCAGTTCCAAAGGAAGGGAAACTACCATTTCCCATTTCCTGCCCTAAACCCGTGCACTTAAAAGTAATTTTTTTTCCCCCAAGTTCCAAGAGATCCAGACAGGAAAAGATAAGGGTTATTCTTAAATTCATTTGTCAATCGTGCCTTGTGGAAAAAGGACGGGTGGGATTAATTTCCCTTCATAGGACTGAATCATGGGACCTGAAACCCAAAAGCAAAAATAAGTCTCTGAGATCATCTAATAAAACTCCTCACTCTACCAATGAGGGAATGGAGATTCACAAGAGAGCTGGCATCACTGTAAGCTATAACCCACCAGTCCTGACAAGAGCCTTATCTGGTGAAGCCCATGGTTGGACGTGGGAGACCCCGGGGACACAGAAAGGCAAGCTGTCCTGGGTGTCCACATCGCCTGCAAGCTATACAATAACCTGCACATGCCAATACAAACGCTTCAGGCTTTCCTTCCAGCTCAAGAGATCATTTAAGAGAAAACCATGTTAAGGGAGGACTTTAAAATCCTGTAGCAAAGTGGGGCGCCTGGCTGACTCGGTCAGTAGAGCATGCAACTCTTCATCTTGGGGTCGTGAGTTGAAGCCCCATGATGGGCGTAGAGCTTACTCAAAAACTAAAAAATTAACTAATTAAAATCTTGTAGCAAAGTAAATCTTACATGCCTATGTAAGATATACTTCATTTGCTCAACACAAATGTTTTAAGAACCAACTAAAAGTAGTATTCTAGGCTCTGAAGAGATAATAATACACAAGACAGACCCTGTCCTCATGAAGCTTATATTCCAGCAGAGGGAAAAACATAATAAACAGCAAAAAGAATAAGCAAGCAAGCAAACAAATCAGGTAATATCCAGTAATAGCCAACACTATGAAAGATATAAAACTAAGTATTAGATTAGACAGTGACTTTGGGGGTGCATTTTCATTAGACAGGGTGGTCCCCGAAGACTCTGGCAGAGGTGGCATTTGAGCTGAGCCCTGAATTGCAAAAAGGAGCCAGCCATACTTAGATGTGAAGGAAATGTATTCCAGGAAGAGGAAACATCAAGTGCAAGGGTCCTGAGGTAGATATTACCTCTGGTCAAAGAAGAAAAAAAGCAAGCCAATGGGGTAAGCAGGAAGGAGAGAAGCAGGCACTGCACACCAAGTCATAGAGGGCTGTAGCCTTGGCAAGGAGCTGGAGAGTTCTTCTAGGTGCAACAGAAACTCCCTGAAGGGTTCTGGGCAGAGCAATGGCCTTACATGACATGATTTATACTTCAGCACTTAGGCTGCTTACACGGAGAATGAATTCAGAATGTGGAAATTAATTCGGAGACTTCAACGTAACAAAAAGCAAAGATTCTTCCTTCTATTCCCACTTATTTTTCTTTTATGGTGCTTCTTTTTTCAACCCTGAACTTCTGTGGATATTTTAGGAGGAGGGAGGAGACCAGTGAGTCTAGTTCTCTTTCCTCTGCCAAGTCTCTACCCTATGAGCGAGAGGTCTCTTTACATAACAGCGCATATAGAGATGTCATCTTGGTACACGCCTCAAAGGCTAGGTCAATTAAGGACACTGCTTATCCAGATGCAGCCTACATCAGCCACAGGGAAAAACCGAAGATGGGAATGCCCCCAGTTGACGACAACCGCATCACGACAAACCCAAGTTCTTTCTCCCAAGATGGAAATAAAGTTACTTTATCACTTAGAGTAGATGGTCTCTCCACACATAGGCTGGATTAAGAAATGGTAGGGAAAAACTACCACATACAGTAGTATGTACTTTCCATGACCCCAAAGGACACCGGTATCCTTCTAAACTCATAAAATAGGTATGCATGCCTCAGTTCAAATTCCTGAAGGTAAAGGGCTCAAAAATTAAATTCACCAGTCAGAACTTGATTCAACTGGAAAGAATGAGTACACATGCCACCAGATTCCTCTCTGTACATAATCTCTTTAGGCAGAATTCCACACAGTCAATTTCAAAAGCTTTCTTCATAATTATTGTTAAGAGACATCCCCCAAATCACTGACATTTTTGAGAGAAATTTGCCCTTTTCCCTCTCAGGTTCTTGGAACCAGAGAACACTACGTGCAGATGAAGATTTTCACTGAAAGAAAAAAAAAATTAAATTATTTTCAAGAAGAACAAAAGCCTGATTTGCATCGCTCAAGGTAAAAAAAAAAAAGGTATTTTGGGGAAGGAAGAGTTTCCGTGATCAAAGTGCTAATTAATAAATTTAGACAAGGCCTGGAAATGAATACGAAAATAGTCTTTTATCTTGAACTTTTATAGTTTAGATAGGAGGTTGTTAGTAATTTTTCCTTAACTGGCTCTAAAATACTATTTGTATCCTTAGTGAAAATTGGGAGGAAGGAAAATCATTGCAGTAGATATAATCTCAAAGGCCTCTGGGGGTTAGACAGGTAATAAATATTCTTATGTGGTTAGGTGTACAACAATATGAAGTAGCAGACTGTGTATTAAAAAGCATGTTAAAAAACGCTGTTGGAGGGGCGCCTGGGTGGCTCTTGATTTCGGCTCAGGTCACGATCTCAGGGTCATGAGATCAAGCCCCAAGTCAGGTTCTGTGCTCAGTGCGGAGTCTGCTTGAGATTCTCGTGCTCTCTCTCTCTCTCTCTCCCCCTCTTCCCCTCCCTCTGCCGCCCTCTCTAAAGTAAATAAATATTTTTGGGGAAAAATGCTGTTGTAGGGGCACCTGGCTGGTTCAGTCAGTGGAGCATGTGACTCTTGATCTTAGGGTTAGGAGTTCAAGACCCATATTGGGTGTAGAGATTACTTAAAAATAAAAAGAATACTGTTGTAGCCACAAAAAACACCTATTTGGGTTTAATTCTGCTTATAGATGAGCATTTACTGCTGCTTACTTGTATGGCACACAAGTTGGCAAGTTTAAATTAAATAGGTGCACCCAGACTTCCCAAATCCTTAAAGCTGACAGAGAAGGCCTTTGCACTCATGCTGGCCTCTGCCTACCTCTCCAGGCTCACTGCCTCCCAATCTTGAGATGCCTTAGAACACGCAAGGAGCGGTTAATAACATCACGGATGTGATGTGGTGTAGGGGAGGATCTAGAGCAGCACCAACCAACAGAAATACCACGTGAGCCACGTTCAAAGAGACTGAAACAAGTGAAATTTTAATTAGCGATAATTGCGCCTCGGATAAACCTCATTGGCTACGATACTGCCACTGTGCAAAGCTTAAAACAAGTGAAATTTTAATAAAATGCCTTATTTAACCCAATTCACCCAAAATGTCATTTCAACATGCAATCAATTTTAAAAATCATCGGTGAGATATTTCATAGTGTTTTGTTTCTATTAAGTCTCTGAATCCAATGTATTTTTATACACACAGCACACCCTCCATTTGGACTGGCCAGATCTCAAGTGCCCCACATGACCCACATTGGCCGCCATATTGGACGGCACAGATCCAGCTTAAGAGCAAGGCTCCCACTAGCTGGTGACAGGGCCGAAGGCAAGTCCTTGGCTCGTCCCCCATGGGTTTGCTCATCTGACGCCAGATGACTCTTCCAGCCCGAAAGGCCTGTGGAGTTCTGTCTCTGAGAAATAGCTGTATTAAATCGTTTTTAAAATAACAGATACAGAGATGGATGAAAGAATTAATGAATAAGTGAACAGGTCAATTATGGGTTATGGTCGCCGATGCCACCATTTGGCTGAGAACAGGAGCAGTGGGAGCAAGCTTGTTGTGGTAACTTGTATGGATGAGAATGTTTCCTTACAGCAGCTCTAGAAACTTGAAAGGAGGGACAAGAGGTAAGAGAAGCCGCTGCTGAGAGTTCCATGTTGTCAGACAAATCGTCACCATTTATGTTACAACAGACTCATAATCAAGCTGTCCCATTTTAACCCCCTGAGAATTTAAAATGGATTGGCAATAAATTTAATGCACACATCACTTAAGCACAGACTGTAAATGCAAGTATCTGTTATCGATTTCTTTGACATTGTTCTTTAGTATATATAAAGTTGGTTTCTGCTATTTGCTTCTCAGGAGAGAGATACAGGAAAAAAATGTCAGGCAGTGGAGGAATTTAAGTTGGTATAAAAGGTCAGCTGAATCTAAAACTAATGATGTAATGTATGGGGATTAACATAAGAATAAAAAAAATAAAAATAAAAAGTTTGAACTTAAAAAAAAAAAAAAAGGTCAGCTGAATCTAGTTGCAGTATCTTTTTATTTTCCTGGATTCCAAGTACTTGCCCAAATTCTTAGCCAGGCCATTTGAAAACCTTCTAATGTTTTTTTTAGAAAACTGAGACGATCAGAAATCTGCAAAGGTGTTTCTTCTACTTTTAACACACCAAAAACAAAATAAATCTTATACTGAGTCTCCATAAATCCTGACTTGATAGAAACCTTCTAATCACAACTCCAGGGCAGAACGAAACCAGTAGAACAGCTCTGACATTACCTGGTAAGACGCTGCGGTTATCCACACACATGGAGAAGATGCGCTCATACACGAGCTTTCCTGGGGAGAAAAGGACAGATGGTGTTAGCATCCCGCTCTTCAGGAGTGAACACTAAATAAACGTTTGTTAATTAGGGACAGAGCCGGCGTGGCCCAGAGCACTTTAACTTGTGATGGTATGCTGCCACCTAGTGGGACAAATTTAAGCCGCGTTTCTTTTGTTTCTGTTTTTAATAAAGCGCAGGGACTTTTACTTTCTGCGAGGCAGGGAAGTCATCCTTCTCCCCTTAGAGAGGGAAACTTAGGGCCAAGGGGACCTCAGGCACCTCCATTCACTCATCAGCGAATCATCCATGTTGTGCTTCTAAGCCAGAGGCTGCAGATGGGCAGCCTGTGGGTGGAATCCAGCCAGGGATCCATTTTGTTTGGCCCACAACACAAAGGCCCACAAAGTGCTTTAACATTTTTTTTTTAATTAGTTGCCAACAGGTTAAAAACTTTCGTTCATGTGAAAAACCCGATTTCCTGCTTCTTCACAAATGATATGCCAAAAATGGCCCATATCCCTACAGGATAAAAATGAGCTATGACAGGGGCGCCTGGTGGCTCAGTCGGTTAAGCATCTGCTTTCAGCTCAGGTCGTGATCCCAGGGTCCTGGGATGGAACCCGCATCGGGCTCCCTGCTCAGCGGGGAGCCTGCTTCTCCCTCTCCCTCTGCCTGCTGCTCCCCCTGCTTGTGCTCTCAAATAAATAAATCTTAGAAAAGTCTCTTTAAAAAAAAAAAAAAAATGAGCTACGACAAATTAGTAGCTGACTCTTCAAATGGCATATATACCACCCAGTTTGTCCCAGCTTCCACCAATGCTGTCTCTCAGCAACGGTCTGGGGCACTCATTTATGTGATCTGCCTGGTGCCCAGAAGCATCAAAATTTGAGATTCAACTAGCAAGTGCTAAAGGGTAGAAATTTGGGTCTGTTTTGCTCACGGATATATCCCCAGTGCTAAGATATATCCCACAGCACACCATGGTTTTTCCCCCATAACCCCATCATTTGGGGAAGCAAAGAAGCACACAACCGGTCCTCACATGGAAAAAGAGACAGGAAGTTCTAAGAACGTGAAGTCAAATGACTTCACCAAGAAATGACACAAGGCTAGGACGAAGCGCAAGAAGCCATCTAGGTGCCTCTCCCAGTGTGGACTACTTATGTTACAATCACATGAAGAAACCTGTTGAAAAGGCACATTCCTGGGGCCCACCTCAGAGCTAGTGAAAAACAGTATTTTGGAGGGTGAGGACTAGGAATATGAATTTTGAATAACCTTAGCTAGGGAATTCTTGTCTACACTCAAGCGTGAGGACCATGGATTTAGACAAGCACCACGGGTCTCGGAGCTAAAATTTGCCTTGGTCATGGGAATCTCTAAAAACAGTGACAAGCCCCCCCTCTTCCCTCTAAACCAGTGGTCCCCAACCTCGGCTAAACACTCGAAGCACCGGGGCGCCTGAAAATAGGCTGGTGTCTGTGTCTGTCCCCAAAGGTTCTGACAGAAATGATCTGGGGTCCAGCTTGACCATTGGGAGTGTTTTTAAAGCTCCCCAGGTGTGCAGCCGAGGATGAAAACCCCTGCTCTACACCATCAGTTCAACTGAGAAGCTCCCAGGAAGCCTCAGGGAATAAACCCCAGTTCTCAAAGCCACCTGCCTTTTTCCTCCTGGCCGGAAGTGCTTTCCTTACCTGCGGCCATGGGCTCCCGTGGCAGCCACATCTGGGGCCATGATGGGCCTCCTCTTGAGGACCACAGAACACAGCACTGGGACTGCATATAATTTTTACCGTGGACCATCACACAGCAAGCCATGCTGGTCACCTCTCACCTCCTATTGTACATAGACCAGACTTAAGAGCACAAAACGCCTTTACTTGCTCCACAAAAAGCCTGCCATCCCTCTAAAACCACAACGTGTATAGTGTACCTTCATATGCTAAGGGGCCTTCAACTACAAAATCATTTTTGGCCAAACGAGTTTGGTGAGTATTTTTTTTCCTCTGTTAGGTTAGTGGACAACAGTCTTGAGAAATAATACCTGATCCTAGATTTATTTCCTTTCCCGACTGTCTTACAAATCAAGAACACTAAAATAGATAAATAATTCTCTGAGCACTAACTTTGCACCAGGTACTTTCAAAGTTGCTTACATGATCCTGCCAGCAAACTCTTAGAAGAGGAAAAACGTTATATGCTTCCTATTCTCTTAAGTCCCTCCAGAAACCCCCAGAGGCAGGATCTATTATGCCCATTTTACAGGGGAAGAAACCAAGTGTTTCTTGGTCGGATGCACACGACTCTGGAACAGGACACACAGGCATGGGACGTGGGCCGAGAGACTCCAGAGCCCAGCTCTGTGCTCGGTGCCTTCCGTGAAATCCCCCTCGAAGTCCAGCATGCATCTTCCCATCTGCACATGCTCAGGGCCGTGTCCCACAACCCTGCCCAGCAAGATGCTCCCACCTTCGGTCAGTCCTGTCAACCACTAAACACCAGCCCGCCTACGGTCAAGCACCTCCCTACAGAGCACCATTAGGACGATGCACACAAGCTGCATCACGGCGCTCCAAACTTCCACCCAAGCAAGACAGACTCCCGCCCGTTTTGTGAAAGGTGAAAACATTTTGTTCCAGGCAAAGCACAACAGTCTCCTTGAGCACCTGCAGATGCAGGCTGCCTCACAATCCTGAGGAATACTAATCACAACAGGTCCTGACAAGGGCAGCCTATTTTCAGGTGCCCCGGGTGCTTCGAGTGTTTAGCCAAGGTTGGGGACCACTGGTTTAGAGGGAAGAGGGGGGCTTGTCACTGTTTTTAGAGATTCCCATGCCCAAGGCAAGTTTTAGCTCCGAGACCCATGGTGCTTGTCTAAATCCATGGTCCTCACGCTTGAGTGTAGACCACTGAGATGTGGAGGAAGGAAAATGACGTCGAAGGCCGGTACCTCATTTGAATGTTCGGTTTCAAAGAAAAAAAACATTTCTCTGATTCGAAATTTTAAAAAGGCTGTAGAAGGTATGAGGCAAGTTTCTCTCTGGCCCATCCCCATCCACCCCACGGCCCCCGCCGGCCTCTGAGGACTCCCACTGCTATTGAATTTCTTGGACATCCTTCTAAATGTTTCTCCAGGCAAATAAAAGGGAATGTGAACAAGTATTCTAATTTCTTCTCCTTTCTTACATAAAACAGAACATATTCTACAGCTGTTCTGCATCTTGATTTTTTCACGTGACGACATATATACCCCAGAGATCTCTCCACACCGGAACGCAGAGCACACCCTCACTCTTTCCTGTGGGCTTCCTATGCTCTGGGGTACAGATGGACCGTCATTTATTTAAATGGTCCCCTAGTGATGGCCACTTGGGTTGTTTCCAGGGTTCCGCTATCACAAATGGGATGAATTCCCAGAGGTGAAGTTGCCAGGGTCAAATGTACACACATTTGTAATTTTCATGGAGAGCAACATTCCCCCCGTGAGCCAAATACAAGAGAAACGAAACAGGTCTTTGACTACAGAGAAAACTCAGAATCCCAGCCCTGCCGCTCACTGCCCACCTTGCGACCCTGGGCGAGCTATTTACTTCTCTGTGCCTTGGGCCCCTCACCTGTGAAATGGAGTCATTAGAGACCCCACCTCACAGGCTGTGATGAAGACAACGTGATGTAATATCTCTAAAGCACCCAGAACAGAGTCAGGCCCAAGGACATTATTTGTTGAGGGTTTATCACTGCTTTTACCAATTCTCAGCCCAGCTAATCTCTGGGATAGGACAAAAACAGGCATGTGCATCATATCCCGGCTTGCCAAGGGAGGGGACTGGGATGCCGCCACCAGAGGCTGACGGGACGGCTGCCCAAAATTCTCACAAGGTTAATGTCCGGATCTGGCCAGGCTTGTAGGTTAGAAGCCAATCCATCGGCGTCCCCGTGTTAGTCTCACTCAGAATGCTGACTCATGCAGAAGAAACTTGCAGGAGGCAGGTTAGGGAAACCAGAAGGCTGGTGTGTTAACCCACCATGAGAAACAGAACTGTCAGGAGAACCAGACACAACCACCGACCTCTCTCCCTGACTGATGTCCTCGCTGCTGAAGGCAAGCTGCGCATGAGGACAAGTCAAGGCCCGAAGGGCGTATGACTGGGTATCTATTCTGAGAGCCTAACTCACGCATCCATTCTGCAAATCCATTCATCTTCTCCATCTCTGCCATCTCCCCGGCCTCCCACTTGTAGTGCTAGCCACGCTCCCTGACCCACCTCCGCCCGACAGTCTCAACAAGGAGCCAATAAAACTTAAATCATCACATCCCTGCTCGCCTTAACACTCCCAATGGTTCCTTATGTCCTCAGCGTAAAAGCCCAAGTCCCTCCAATGGCCCTCAAGGCCCACCAGGACCTCCAGCCATGTCAGCTGCTGAGCCACCACCCTGCACACCCCCTCCAGCCACCCCAGCCTCTTCAAACCTGCCAGGCACGCTCCTACCCCAGGGACTTTGCACCCGCTGTCCTCGGCCTAACATGGCTGCACTCTCCCTCCCCCAGAGAGCATGCAGCTCATCTCTCCTCTCCTTCAAGCACTTGCTCAAATAGCAACATCTCAGCAGGGCCTCTTGTGACCACCTTATCTAAAACCACAGTCTCCTCCACCCCTTACCCTCCTCTGTTTTGTTTTTTCCCTCCACAGTGCTGATCATCATCTAACATACAATTGGGTTTACTTACTTGTTTTGTAAATCCCCTTTTACCAGAACATAAGCCCCCAAAAGTGAGGATTTTTGTCTCTTCTTGCTGATACATCCTAGGAACTCAGCAGAGTGCCCGGGCCACCTGACCCTGATTGGCCATCACTCAGCCAGGCCATCTCTTCTTGGGGCCCAGTTAGCTCCCAACCCCCTTTCTTCTGGCAACATCACCACCTTTCTTCTGTGGGGTGACCCGGGCCTGGATAATCTGCTAATTCATCCCACCAGATACCACAAATAACTCAGAAACTGACTTGTGATCCAACCAGGCCAAAGAGACAGAATTCTGGGACTTTTTGTTGTAGGCTTGGAAGAAAGAAGCTCTTCCCTTGTCCTGGGACTACTGGCAGAAGAACTGATACAAGTGGAGAACAACTTGCAGAGTTTGAGAACGAGGAGACCCCAAGGACAAGTACCAGAAAATACCCACACACTGTTTGAGTTCCTGAATCCAGAAACTACTCCTGCACTTTTCAACATAAGCCAATAAATACCCGCTTTTCCCAAGATTAGTAGGAGTTAGACCTTTTTTATATCGTTTGTTCTAGCTAATACACTCAGACCCCAGTCTCCTGTGAAGCAAATGGGGGTCTCTGCTTGATATTTTGTTTTCTGCCATATTAGATCTTTCTATGGGCTTCAGATGAGACTTGCTGGGTTCGGAGTCCGCTGGTCCCTCCTTGGCAAGAAAGCAAACGTCTCTGTTCTGATCTGCTAGGTGTTGGGCTCTTAGAAGATGATTCTGTCTGCTAGTTCTTGGGGAGAACCTTGCCGCTGAACATCATATAGAGTTTAGAGGGCTGCATGGCTTGATGCTCTGGCCACTGATGACCACCAAAGAGCACAAAAGCCTCCTGTGTCTCCAGAGGGGCCCCAGGTTCTTCTCTTCAGTCTAGACCATTCTGCCTGATGGGGGGAGCATGGGACAAGGGGCAGCCGTGACATGGCAGGAAACCTCACAAGAGCGGTCGTAATCAGTCCAGGCAGGAGAGGACTGTGGCTTGGACTACAGTGTTCAGTGAAGACAGATAAAAACGGACAAAGTGGAGGGAGACCCAGGAGACCGAAGAACCTGGTGATGGACTGGACATGGGGCGCAGGGGAGAAGATTCTCACATTTCCAGCTTGGGCACAGGGCACATGGTCCTATCATTCCCTGGGACAGAAACCCACTGCAGGTGCTGGGAAGAGAGGCCAAGTTCGGTTCTGACAAAGTGAGTTCCAGGCACCGTGACATGTCAAGGGACGGGAGCTGGTTTAGACCAGATGTGTGCTCCCCAGCTCCCCCATGCTTCCCCTGCTTGCTTCACTAGCCTCTCAGAAGGTTAGAAAACAGGTCATTTAGGATTCTCTAAAAACGGCACCCTTGTTAATGAGCGGGGACAGGGCGGTCGTTTAGTCTCCCTCATGTTTCACCCAACTACTTAAACCACAACAGAAATTAAAGCAACACTACCACCCAACTTCTGGCAAAAAAAAAAGTATTTCCTAGATTGAAGATGAACAGGACTAGTACTTACCAAATGTATCAAGTATGTCGGTGATAAGGACAAATTTGCTTGGGTAGAACTGAATAACGCTTGTGTCTGAAAGAAGCTTTGAACACTAAAAAAAAAAAAAGAGAGAGAAGAGAAAAGGAAATTCACTGTCTCGTGTCTGACTTGGCTGCAATGCTCCAGGCCTGGAAAATTAATTTCTACAAACAAGCACTAGGTGCTTTCCATGTGCCAAGCCCCATGCCAGACACTGGAAACATAATGAGAAGCAAAACCACTGTCCCTTTGACAAGTGTGGGGGGCAGACCACTCACTACAGAACCTCTTATAGAAAGACTCCATCACATCCCTCCAAGAAAGCCACAGGACTGAGGACTCTTATCCAGAAGGGTCTTTGCTTATACACTGAATGAGGGTCGGCATCAAAGTCACCAAGAGAGGTTAACGACACCTCTCCCAATGTCCTCACAAATGACTCCAGCTTTGTTCCAAGTGCTTTTCAGCATGGCTTCCTCTGGTTTATCTCAGGATGGTCTTGCTTCTTCAACATTCTTTTCTATGAAATGACCCCATAAGTACATCTCCAGGGTTTCTTAATCGAGCGTCTATTTTTTTTTTAATTGAAGTATAGTTGACACACAATGTTAGTTTCAGGTGTACAACACAGCATTAGACAACTCTATACGCTATGCTATGCTCACAAGTGTAGCTACCATCTGCCACCATAAAACATTATCACAATAGCACTGACTATATTCCCTATGCTGTACGTTTTATCCCCATAGCATCTATTATTTATCCTCACTTCCAAATTTCCCTCTAAAAGGAAACATGACAAGCTTCAAAGAGCACATGTTTCCCTGCAACTATGATGATATGCAACACTGGGAACATTTCGCTCAATCCCTATGCCTGTATTGCTCACACCAAAGGGCCACTGACATGTTCGGATCTTTTTTTATTTTTGAGAGAGAGAGAGAGTGACAGTGTGAGCCAGGAGGGGCAGGCGGAGAAGGAGAGAGAGAATCCCAAGCCCAAGCCCAACATGGTGCTCAATCCCAGGACCCTGTGATCATGACCTGAGGTGAAATCATGAGTTGGACGCCCTACCGACTGAGCCACCCAGGCACCCCAACACGTTCAGAATGCTTAATGGAAGACTACAGCCACACAACGTGGCCCTAAACACCCCAGATTAAGTCATCTTTTATGATCAGAAACAAAAAACCTGTTTCTTCTTTGGAGAACAAAACTTAATGCCCTGAAATCTTTATGAATTCAAAAGTCAGCACAAGGAACTAAATAATTTGCCAACTTCTATCATTCCGATGCTTGACCTTTAGATACAAATATGTCACTTAAAAGATAGAAAGAGTTCGTTAATATGCATTTCCAAAGTGCAAAGAATGGAAATAATGTCTGTCATATCAAGACGTAGGCTGATATGGATTTTCCGTTTGGCATTGTGACCCAATTTCTAAATTGTTAAAATCACAAAGTTTCTCCTTAGCATTACAGCCTAAAGGCAAACAACATTTCTGTTTTGTGAAACATCCTCTTACAGCCAAATGTTATGCAGGGGGGTGTGGGGGGCAGAAGGGTGAGGGGAACGTAAGCTGTTAAAACAATGGTGTTGACACCAAACGTGGCATTTGGACGTTCGTAGAAATCCATTTCCGGATGCCTTGCTTTGTGTTCTTCATATGCCCTTTATGTGAGCTCCAACTTCAACAATTGCCCCATGAGATTTCAGGGCTTGGAAAAAGCAAACAACTCTGAATCCTAGCGACTGTTTACAATACACAGCCCTTGGTTCCTAGGGATGTGACGTCTCCTGAGTTCCTACCCAGAGCCCCTCAGAGAGGAGTTACTGCCCAGTGGTGAGATGAGAAGACAGAATTCAAACAGAAGATTTCAAATTAAACACAGCTGGGGCTTCCCAACATCTGTGTACTGATTTTTCTCCCAAGCTGGTATCACGGAACATACATTTTACACAAGAGAACAGGAAGTGGAATTTTTTTTTTTAGGTCCACGGTTAAAGTCGTAATCAGGTCCTAAAATGAAGTTCCCCTTTAAATCACTATTTTGAAGATGCCAGATTTTTAAAGCCTTGGTGCAGTTTCCTAAATAAAAATCAGGCTTCCTAGGGTGTGTGTTAAAATTACAGATTCTCGGGGCACCTGGGTGGCTCAGTCGGTTAAGTGTCCGACTCTTGATCTCAGGGTTGTGAGCTGGAGCCTTGTGCTGGGCTCCACGCTGGGCACAGAACCTACCATAAAAAAAAAAAGATTCCCTGGCTCCATGCCAAACCTACTGGTGAAAACCTCCAGCTGAGGTGCCAGGGAATCAGTATTTTTGACGAGGACCCCAGATGACAGAGGCACTGCTGATGTGCAGCCCAGGTGGAGAAGCACCGTGGCAGACACTTCCTGAATGGCTGACTGATAAATTACTCTGCCTGAAATACTTGCTATGGAACTGATTAGCACTGCTGGAAAAATACTAAAAGGCTGTTTTTCATTTTTTCCAATTAGCAACATTCTACAAGGACACTAGGCAGTTTCTAGAATTCAACATATATATACATATAAGTATTGGATATATATATATTTATATACATACACATATATTAAATAGCCAAAACAAAAGGATACAGTAAAACACAACCTAAAGCCACAAACTAAGAAAGGAAGATGGATCAAAAGAAGCAAGCAAGCAGACTAATCAGAAGACAATTACTACCAAGGATACGTGGGAAAAAATCTTAAAAATAAGAAAAATACTGGGGCGACTGGGTGGCTCAGTTGGTTAAGCAACTGCCTTCGGCTCAGGTCATGATCCTGGAGTCCCTGGATTGAGTCCCGCATCGGGCTCCCTGCTCGGCAGGGAGCCTGCTTCTGCCTCTGACCCTCCCCCCTCTCATGTGCTCTCTCTCTCTCATTCTCTCTGTCTCAAATAAATAAATTAAAAAAATCTTAAAAAAAAAAATAAGAAAAATACAAACACCATTAACAGAAAAAATGAGCAAGAAGAATCAACCAAAGCCACTTTACAGAGAAGGAAACCCCAGCGGCCAATAAACATGTGAAAAGAGGCTCAATCTTATTATAATCAGAGAATTGCAAATTAAAAGCACAATACAATATGATTTTATTACCTCCTAAATTGAAAAAATGATAAACAGAAAGTCCGTTCATACCAAATGTTGTGAGGCCACTCAACAGCACAGACTCACACAGCCTGACTGCTGCTAGGAGTGCACAGGGGCACAGCTGCGAGGGAAAGCAATCTGGCATTGCCCGGTCAAGCTCAAGAGGCACACACCCAGCACCCGAGCAATTCCACTCTTAGCTATGGGTCCTCACCTCCAGAGAGGCCAGCAGACTCGTCCAGAAGTGATCTCGGCAACATCGTTCATAACAAAGAAGAAAAAAGGAAAAACCAGATGCCCATCAACAGAAAGAATGATGCATATTTTATGCATCAGGAGACTCACTACTGTTAAGATGGCAAATCTCTCTAACTGACCTACAAAGTCAACACAATCCCCATCAAAATCCCAGTTTGGGGGCGGGGGGGTGAGGACAGGGCAGGTAGAAATAGGCGGATACTAAAAATCACATAGAATTGCAAAGGACCCAGGATAGCCAAAATAATTTTGTGGGACAAAAAAAAAAAAAAAGAACCGAGTTAAAAGACTTACACTAACCAGTTTCAAAATTTACCATAGGGGCACCTTTGGCACAGTCGGTTAAGCATCTAATTCTTGGTTTTGGCTCAGGTCCTGATCTCAGGGTCGTGAGATTGAGCCTCGTGTCAGGCTCTCCGCTCAGCTTTTTTTTTTTTTAAGATTTTATTTATGTATTTGACAGAGAGAAAGAGCACACAAGCAGGCAGAAGGAGAGGGAGAAGCAGGCTCAACCCAGGACCCCAGGATCATAACCTGAGCTGAAGGCAGACGCTTCACCGACTAAGCCACCCAGGTGCCCCAGCACGGAGTCTTCTTAAGATTCTCTCTCTCTCTTTCCCTTTACCCCTCCCCACTGCACTTGCACGCTCACGCACGCGCAATGTGCACTCTCTCTGAAGTAAAATAAATCTTAAAAAAAAAAAATTACCATAAAAATATGGTAATCAAGACAGTGTGGTACTAACATGAGGACAGACTTACACAGATATTATGGAACTGACTTAAGAGTCCAGAAATAAACCCCTACATTTATGGTCAGGTAACTTTAAAAAAGGTGCCAAAATAATTCAATAGGGAAAAGACAGCCTTTCAACAAATATTGCTAAAACAACCAGATATCCACATGCGAAACAAATAAATCTAGACCCTTAGACTAGACACAAAAATCACTTCAAAATGGACCATAAACCTAGATGTATGAGCTAAAATTATAAAACTTCTAGAAGAGGGGCACCTGGCTGGCTCAGTCGGTAGAGCATGTGACTCTCGATCTTGGGATTGGGAGTTTGAGCCCCACAATGGGTGTAGAGATTACTTAAAAATAAAATCCTAAAAAAAAAAAAAAAAAAGTTTCTAGAAGGAAACAAAGGACAAAATTCTCATGACCTTGGGTTAGGTTAAGAGTTATTAGCTACCACTCCAAAATCATGAGCCAAAAGAGATAGTTGATAGATCGAATTTCGCTAAAACTAAAAACTCCTCCACTCCAAAAGACACTATTATGAAAATGAAGACAAGCCACAGACTAGGAGACCATCCTCATAGATCAGATACTTGATAAGGAACTTGTATTGAGCATAAAGAATTGTCAAAACATAACAAGAGGGGCACCTGGGTGGCTCAGTGGGTTAAGGGACTGCCTTCGGCTCAGGTCATGATCCTGGAGGCCCTGGATGGAGTCCCACATCAGGCTCCCTGCTCAGCAGGGAGTCTGCCTCTCCCTCTGACCCTCCTCCCTCTCATGCTCTCTATCATTCTCTCTCTCTCTCAAAAAATAAAAATCTTTAAAAAAAAAAAAGTAACAAGAACATAATGTGATTTTTAAAAATGGGCAAGTCTTATTAAATCTTTCACTAAAAAGATATAAAAATGGCCAATGAGCATATGAAAAGAAGCTTGACCTTATCGGTTGCCAGGGATTGCAAATTAAAACCACCCATGAAATACCGCTTCAAATCTGCTAGGGTGACTAATCGAAGTGACAGACAGTAACGCGAGCGTCGGAAAACAGAGGAACTGGAACCCTCACACCCGGCTGGTGGGGATACAAACGCAAAATGCTGTGGCCATTTCTCAAAAAGTTACACATTCCCTTATCATGGGACTCAGCAATTCTACTCCTAGGAATCTACCCGAGAGAACGAAAGCCCGTGTCCACGTGAAGACTCGTACGCAAATGTTCATGGTGGCATCGTTCATTACTAGCCAGAGTGGAAATGACCTCGGTGTCCATCATCAACTTGTTAATGGATGAGTAAGATGTGGTTCTCCATTCAATGGCATAGTACTCAGCAGTAAAAAGGTACAAAGTACTGATACTGCAACACGGACAAACCTCAAACACATTATGCCAAGTGAAAGAATCCAGAGGCAAAAGATTACATGTTGAATGATCCCTATGAAATGTCCAGGAAAGGCGAATTTATAGTCAGAAAGCAGATTGTGGTTTCCTGGGGCTGGAAGTGTCAGGGTCTGACTGCAAACAGGCTTGAGGGAATTTGGGGGAAGGGGTAAGAACATGCTCTACAGGAGCCTGGCGGTCGTTAAGCATCTGCCTTCGGCTCAGGTCATGATCCCAGGGTGGTGGGATCGAGCCCCGCATCCAGCTCCCTGCTCCGCGGGAAGCCTGCTTCTCCCTCTCCCCCTACTTGCGTTCCCTCTCTCGCTGTGTCTCTCTCTGTCAAATAAGTAAATAAAATCTTAAAAGGAACATGCTCTAAAACTGAATTGGATAATAATTAAGTAACTTACTAAAAAATCACTGAAATACATTTCAATAAATCCACCACACAACAGAATACCTTACTGCAGAGCAAATAAAGTGAACTGTGCTCATTTCTCCGTACTCTGCCCCCCCTTGATTCTCTTTTTTGGTTAAAGAAGCAGCCTTTAAAGTATCGAAAGTAAAATAGTTACTATTAACCAGATGTGAAGTTAATGAAACACTTCCACGGTGTTTTTCTTTGAGAAGACACGAATCAAATCTCCAGATGTAAAAACTCTTGGACATCAAGTTCTCTACACTCCAGTCCTTTATGGGGAGATGTTGCCAATAAAAATACTTTAAAGAAGCGCTTGTTAGTTTAATATTTTCTTACTTGAGCCTCTCAGTAAGCAACCCCATCACATGTATCCAGGATGAGAGGACTCTTCTTCGGGAGTATTTACTTTGTAAACTAACAACAGTGATCGAAGGGAAATGAATTCAGGTTTGCCTCTGCCGTAAAACACCAAAAAAAAAAAAAAAGCACCTGCTATACGAAGTGTCATCTTAAAAGACTTCAACTACCCAGTGTCAAGACTGCCAGACTCTATCCCTCTCTCCAAATCAACAGGTGAGAAAACAAATGTCACAATGCCATGACATTGAACAAGAACAGGACTATATTTCTGAACTAAAATGCTGTTCAGAAATTCTTTGTGAACTCTGCTCTGAAAATCATAATGCACACGAGTCCTTTTACAGTGTACTTCTGAGCACGTTTTGCCAAAAGACGATGACCTGAAGGGTCAAGAAACTGAATAAGCTCTTTTCCTTACAGAACTTGATCTTGTGATCCAAGAGCTGTCATGGATCAACAAATTCGTCAACAAAGGATTCAACAAATGTACCTCGTCTAACACTATCAACATGTTTTGTCACATAATTATGCAGAATATGAGCCAAAAATGCACATACCAGGGACACACAACCATAAGTCCCCAAAATACAAAGGAAATCTGATCAAGGAACCCAAGACAGTTGGTCAATCTTTAGTTTGTACAAACCATAAATGTGTCAGTGGATGTATCAGGGCCAAAAACCTGCACATTCCAGGGGAAATCATCAATTCTGTAATCCAAGCTGAAGGTCATGGAATTGTGCAGTATACAACCTGTGCAGCTGTACATGGTGGCCCTGGGATTAGGTATCTCATAAAAACACAGACTCATCATCAGGGCCTTTCAAAGGAAGTATGTGAAAATGGAACAGATGCAAAAAAGTAGGGTAAGACCCTGAAGGCAGGCCTATGAAAAACCTTAATTACCTATAAAGCAGTTTTACATAGGAAATTCTGGGGAAAGGAATAAAAAAAAAAAAATCACTAGACCTGACCTGGATGACTATTTTTAGAGCCTTCACTTTCTGGTCCGAGGCCCAGGCATCCTTCAGCGACTGGTTGAGCTCCTCAATGCGGTTCACATAATCCTGTTGAGTCAAATTCAACAGTTCCTTTTGGGATCCCTATGGGCAGAAAGTAGGAAGGTATAAGCACAAAAAGAAAAACAACATTTGGCCACCACCCTGTGAACAATACTGAGTATTGGCTGAGCTTCGGTCTCTAAGTTTTTCTCATGCTCCCAACCACAACTGATAGTTTCGTCTTGTGACTGAAGAGGTTGAGTTTTCTGCAAAAACAAGCAGAGCGCAGGCACTCAGACTGACCTTGGAGCAAGTCAGACCTAAGTCAGCCCTAGCTCAATGATTCAGATAATCATTGGGAACCACTGTGTGCCAAGCAGGGGACACCAGATGCCCGAGACACAAAGATGAGCAAAAATACATTATTTCTGCACTAACGGAGTTTCATATACAGAAGATGAGATAGATATTAATATAAACAGAGATAAATGCTCCAGAGGAAACAATTCTATGAAAACCTACATCATAGTTCACTGAATCTGAGGTGCCCATTCTAGGAAGCACAATTCTTTGTGTACCACTAAGTTAGAAAAAAAAATGCCAATCACAGACATGCACTAATTGAGAGACGCAGCCCAATTTCAGGGATATTCAAATGTGGGGGGAAAGGTTTATCTCAGAATGGAAGAAATACAGTAATGAAGGAACGGACTCTAGACTGGTGGTCGACAATGGTTTCCTGGGGCGCCTGGGTGGCTCAGTCGGTTAAGTATCTGCCTTCAGCTCGGGTCATGATCTCAGGGTCCTGGGATTGAGCCTCGAGTCGGGCTCCCTGCTCAGCGGAGAGCCTGCTTCTCCCTCTCCCTCTACAGCTCCCCCTGCTTGTGCTGTCGCTGACAAATAAATAAAATCTTAAAAAAAAAAAAAAAAAGAATCATTTCCTGGAGGAAGGGATGCTTGAGCCAAACACTCAAGGGTGTGCAGGTATTACTGGACAATGGCGAAAGTGGGTGGTGGGGGCTGTTAACTAGATCATGGGGAGTGCCTTCAAGACAGAGAGCCGACCACAACAAAAAGCTGTGGCAGAAGGAAAGCAAGATCGTCACAGGGATGAAATAAACTATGAATGTAAAGATTTAGCAGAGCCTTTGGCACATGGCACCTGCTCGTTAATCCTTGGCTCTTGTTAAGTGCTATTTATTTACAAAGCTCACAGGAGTGAGAGTCCTATTAACCCACACGAGACCATGAACTAAATCTTTTTTCTATCAATGTTCCCGGGAATCCAAAGCAAAGAACTCTTTATTAAAGAAATACAAGCAGAAGGTTCAGGAAATTTGGACTGATCCCAACAGATCCCTGAACTGCCCTCCTTGTCCCTTTGCAGCAGGAAGAGCCACGTGACTAATTTGGGCCAACGGGCTGTGAGCACAGTAGCATGTGTACCTTCTGGGCTGAGGCGGTGAGAAGTAACCCTTTTTCAGCTCTGCGGTGAGGACCCTGGAAGCCATCTGTTGAGATGGCAGCATCTCAGGATGGTGGGGTGTCTGTCACCTTCACCAGATGAGTAATGTGATGAAGAAATAAACTTGTGTTACTATCTAGGAGGTTCATTTGTTAGCACAGTACAACCCAGCCTCGCCCTGACTAAAAAGCGACGTTTGCCTGGAAGCCAGGGGGCAGCCATCTGCTGCTTAGAGCAGGGAGCAGCAAGAAAATCAATCTTGGCGGGGGGGGGAACAACACAACAAGTATAGAGTCAGTGACAGGACGCTACAGAGAACCGAGAAAGGCAGAGGGTGGCTGGCTAGGTGTCTGGGTGATTCTTTAACTCCTGGTTCCAGGCCATCATGCCCTTGGGCTCAGGTAGTGGCCTTGTATCCTTCAACAGAGTCCCCATTTGCAACTGAAGCCAGCTCAGGTGACACCTGGATTGAAGAGCTTCGATGCAAATGCTCAGCAATTCCTCTCCTGCTAGCCAAGGTTGGCTGAGGACATGCAGACCGAGGCTCCCGGGCACCCTAATTCAAAACGTGTCCTTTCTGAATTGGGAAATAAGAGGGTGAGCGAACAGACTTTGCTGAGCACCCAAAAGCTCTGGTCTCAGAGCTGGAAGGACCCTGAACTGAGGGGCAAGATGCAGGACAGGGCGATGGCACCTGCCATCACAAGGCCCTTTGTGGATTTCAAAGCATTACCATTGGGTCCACACAACTATACTCTTCATGCCCATGTTCTAGTTAGGGATGCAGATAAAGGGAAAGGGAACACCCAAGGGCACTCTGCTCATCGGCAGTTGAGCTAGGTAAGGCCTCCAGACTCAGGTTAAGCCGGTGCTGACAGCAACTAACAAGAACACACAAAATGCACTGGCTGTTGGTCCAAGCACTTCATATGCATTAACTTATTTCATTCCTCAAACAACCCAAAGAGGCAAGTACGATACAGCATCCCCCATTTTACAGATAAGCAAACTGAGGCACAGAGCTGTTAAGCCCCTTGCCCCAAATCCTGGAATTGCCGAACGGTAGAGCCGAGATTCAAACTCAGGCAGTCTGGCTCCCGAGTCTCTTACTCAGGACGCTAGGTGGCCTCTCTAAATGACATCGCAGGGGACGCAAACTCCCCTGCCTCCAGGGGCCAGGCCTGTAGTGTTCATAAGAGAATCGGGACAGGAAGGACTGTATAACCTGGACGGCGCATGCCCTGGTTAAATGCAGGAATGTGGACCCTCAGTTATCAGGTGGAATTAAAAACAAAAACAAAAAACTAGATTTACATGTGAAATTCATCAAGTCTTAAGAGTTTGCAAATGAGTCGTGTTCTCTAAAAGCAGGTTTTCTGAAAGATTCGTGAGCCACAGCAAGTCAGCAGAGGCCTCTGCACCAGGTATGATCTTTTTCCTGTGCAAGGCGCTTCCCAGGGAGGTGGCTCCAGCTGGCTTTTCCGTATAGACCCTGTCCCACACGACCTGGGTCTGCTGGGGCATCACAGCGACAAGACGCCTTCAGAAAACCAGCCCAAGGCAGTTCCTGCGCGGTCAGCCAACTGCACCGTTGGCCATTTCCCCTGGATCGGCTGGTGCCTCGGGAGGAACGAGCACAATGCGCGGCTTGGGAATTACCCCCAAAACGCATCTCACTTGGCAGGAGAAACAAAAGCGCCGATCCTCCCCGTGCTCGGCCAACAACTTGCTCACTCACCTCCTCAAAGTCATCCAGCTCCTCTAGCCTGGTCCGAACCTTCTCCGACATGGCGGATGTGACGGTCCCCGCTTTGCCTAAACAGAATGGATTCATGTCACACAGGTGGCTTTCTCCGTCCCCAACACCCCCAAGGGAAGGCATCTCTCACTCTCCACCTCAATGTGAATAAGGGGGTCAGGGAACAACTTCATTACAGACAACTCTGAGAGTTTGAAAACCACGTCCTTATATAACCAAAGTTCCACTGCAAACATTTTCGCTCAGACGCTGCCCCCAGAGCTCAGCGGGCCAGCCTCGAAATGGTTCCACACTCCATTCGGTATTTATAAACTTTTCACTGAATCATTTGTTTTCTAAAGAAAGGCAGACCAGGGAAGGACGCCAAAAATCCATCATGCCATTGTCTTCCACCAACAAAAGGCCCTCTCAGGCTTGGCCTCAGTGCGGGACTGTCACACTCTGATACCCACTCTTCGGGCAAACAGGGCTAGCCACGCCTCCTATCATCACCTGTTGGCCGATTCTTGCCATCCCATCCACGGGCTGGTGGGACGGAGACCAAGGGACGCCCTCCGGCCGTGGGCCAGCCGCAGGGTGAGGCTGTCTGTCCAGCTGGCTCTCCAGCACTCCTCATCTCAGAAATCTTTCCCCATCTGCAAGGGGCTTCTGTTCTAGATATGACGTCCCCCTGCTCCTCCCCCCCAAACTCATTCTCAGGATCAGAAGTTCATTCCTGGAAGGCACTGGCTACTTCAGTCTGGTGTTAGCTCAAAGATTTGTTTGGGATCAGGCTGAGAGCACGGTACAGTTATTTAATTACTAACAAATGACTCCTTAAGTTTCCAAATAATGTTTGTTTTTGTTTTTCTTTTTACTTCGTTTCTATTGTTCCCTTCACTTTGAAATATAATACGTAAAGTGCACACATGTACATTTTAATGGATAATTATAAAACCTTGTGACCACCACCCAGCCCAGATACGGTCTTGCTTCCTGTTCACCATTATCTTTAGTTGATGAAATTTACCCGTTGTTACACAGAACTGTTTCCCTGCTGTTTACTATTTTCCACCATGTGAATACACCACAATGTATTTCTTATTCTACTGTTGACGGATGTTTGCGTTGTTTCCTGTTTGGGGCTACCATGAACAATGCTGCTGTGAACATTTCTATGTCCCTGGTTCATAGACACACATTTCTTCAGGGCAGCGCCTTCTCAGACTTTTACAGGAATCACTTACAGATGGGTTAGCATGCAACTCGGATTTTCAGTAGGCCTGGCAGGGCCTGAGACTCTGCCTTTCTAATGACTCCTAGGTGATATCAACGCTACCGGCCCTTGGACCGCACTTTAAGAAAAACATGAACTTGGGTAGAGGTGGAAAACGCTTTCTGTAAAGGGCCAGATATAAATATTTTAGGTTTTGTGAGTTATATAGTCTCTGTCACAGGTACTTAACTCTGCCATTCCAGCCCCAAAACAGCTACAGACAATATGTAAACAACCTGGCATGGCTGTGTTCCAATAAAACTTTATTTACAAGCTTAAACAGAGGGCCAGATCTGGCCTGCAGGAGGCCGTTTGCCAATTTCTGATCTAGAGCGTATCCTAATAGAACTGCTGGGTCAAAGGGTTGGCCCAACTTCAATTTTAATAGATAACCACAGAAGTGCTTTACACAGTGCTTTATCACTTTACACTCCCACTGGCAGCACGAGAGTGCCCGCCTATACGTTCTCGCCAGCAAGTCATCTCGTCAATCTTTCTGATCTTTCCAAACTGGTAGATTTGCAACAGTCGGATTTATTTTTTCATGGATTAGGGTCAAAGTTACGGCCCTAACAAAGGTGCTCCCACTCTCCTCATTTCTGAAGTGTTGCTCCCACCGGCAGAGAACGAGGGAGAGTTGCAACTGCAGTACTAGTGATCTGTACCCAAACCGCAGCTGTGCTCACCTTAGAATCACCTGCGAGCTCCAAAAAAGCACTCTGCAGGGGTGTCCTGGTGGCACAATCGGTTAAGCATCCAATTCTTGGTTTTGGCTCAGGTTGTGATCGCAGGATCGTGACAATGAGCCCCGCATTGGGCTCCGAACTCAGCATGGAGTCCGCTTAGGACTCTCTTTCCCTCTCCCTCTGCCCCTCCCCGCCCCTGCACTCTCTCAAATAAATAATAAATAAAAAGCAATACCTGGGTCCCACTCCTCAAGGTAAATTCAACAAGTGGAGTGGGGCCCCGTGGTGTGTGTGTGTACGAAAGTTGCTCAGGTGAGCCCGCTGCACAGCTAGTTTGAGGTGCGCTGGTCCAGAGCTTCTGACCATGTGTCCTGGCAGAAGAAACTGAGGACCGCAGTGTTCACGGACCAGTCGTCAATAAGACCGCGACTCTTGTCCCCAGCGTATCTGCCTTCTCACAAGGGGTGGGTAAAGACTTAAGGCAAAGTAATGGATCTCTAAAAAGGAGAATTTTAACTACTCTCCAGCTAGTGAGGAGGTACTCAGAGAGGAGACTACTACCGCTGTAACTAAAATCAGACAGTGAGCTAATGTTTTACTCTTAGAAACTCCTTTGGTCTTTTTTTTCCCCCACTAATCACATAAATATGTATTTCAATTCTACTAAGTCTGTACATAATCTAGGAAAGAACAGCTTTAATGGAATTAAACACCAGACCAGATACCACAAACTTTTTTCCTTTGTGAAATTATCTAAAGGTTATGGGAGAATTCCCCATTGAGACAGTAACAACAACAAAAACTCACCTTTTTCAGATCCCATAAACAGATTCTGCAGAGGCAAAAATAATTTGTTAATATTTTTTAAAACTGACTAGTTTTTGCAACAACAAAAACTTGTAAGATACTTAATTACTCAAGTAGCATGAAGACAACATGACCCATCATTTTCCAACAAAGCTACTTACTTATCCAAATGAAAAACCGAACTGTTTAATCAAAGGCAGAAAACACAGCTCACTAGAAACTATGGCAGGTTCAAATTTCTACACAAATTAGGATGCTCAAAGTGAGCCAACAAATAGCAAAAATGTTCAGGGCACCGCGTCACGGGGTTGCCTTTACCTTCCTCTCAATCAGGGTTTCACAGCCTTGGTGCTACTGATATTAGAGGCTGGAAAATCCTGTTGTGTGGGGGCGGCCCCGTGCACTGGAAGATGTTTAGCAGCGTCCCTGGTCTCTACCCACTAGATGCCAGTCACATCCCCACAGCTGTGACAACCAAAAATACCTCCAGACATTGCCAGGTGTCCCCCGCAGGTAAAATTATTCCTGCTTGAAAAATCGCGCTCTGAAGTAAGTCAATGCATTCAGAAAATCAGAACAAAACAACTAGTCCAGCGATTCTGCCTGCACCCCCCTCAGCCAGCTCGAGCCCTGAGAGGAAGCCAGGAGGGGAGGGATCCGGGCAGAGCCTTCCCATTGCCCACCGGGTCCACCCCTCCTCCCTACTCCAGCCCCGATTTTTTTTTTTTTTTTTTTTTTAAAGATTTTATTCATTTATTTGACAGAGAGACACAGTGAGAGAGGGAACACAAGTGGGGAAGAGGGAGAAGCAGGCTTCCCGCTGAGTAGGGAGCCCGATGCGGGGCTCAATCCCAGGACCCCGGGATCATGACCTGAGCCAAAGGCAGACGCTTAACGACTGAGCCACCCAGGCGCCCCTCCAGCCCCAATTTCTGACGGGCACGCTGGTCACCACTTCCCAGCTTCCCTTCCACCTGTGTCTGGCCCGTGACGACCTTCAAGACAAATGTGACTGGGTGTGTGGAGGGGGGACTCTGGGAGGGGTCCTCAAATGAGCAAGTGTGCATCCTACTTTCCCCTTTCCTCCTTCCAACAACTCAGATATGAGGGGACACTGGACAGGGCAGGACAGAAAGAGCTGCTGTTCTAGCCCTGGACCACCCACCTCTGAGCTGCTTTTCAGGGTCAAGAGAGAAACGTCACCCCTGTATTACGAAACTAGTGAGGGCTTTGGTTATAAGCTCCTGAACCTCGTCCTCAGTAACCCGGGCATTCCCCTGCTTTCCCTGGCCAGTCTCAGGTCTCAGCTCAGAGCCAACGACTCTGCCTTGTGGCCACCCAAACTGAACTTCCAGTTCTGGAAGAAAACCTGAGCCACAGAAGAAGTAGACCTTCTTCGGGGGTGGGGGCTGGAGAGTGGGGGGGAGCAGGCTCCTCACATCCTAACTCAGACCTCCCCAGAGACAGGGCTCCAATGTTCCAGTTCTTCCCCTGAACTATGCCAGAGCCCTGATTCTTAACACATTTTTTGAGAAACCAATGAGCACATTTTTCTCCCAACTAACGCTGACACAATGAGGGAAATGTACGGAGCCCAGGAGTTGGGGAAACATTAACTGTGATGTTGTGATTTGTAAGAAATCCTGTTCCTGGCACAGAAGCTCCTACTACCCTTGAAATTTCCTAAGGGATGAGAGTGGTAAAGGTGTCTTCTGTTAACTGACTTTAGGACCCACCTAAGGATGGGGACTGGTGTCCAAGGGAAGCAAAATTAGAACTTTCAGTCCCAGGCCCTGACCTCCAAGGAAGGGAGAAGGACTGGAGAGTGAAACAATCACCAATGGCCAATGATTTAATCAATCGTGTCAATGCAATGAAACCTCCATAAAAACCCAAAAGGACAGGGCTCAGAGAGTTTCCAGGTTGGTGAACAGAATGCACCCACATGCCACCATGCAGGACCCCCAATTCCACGGGGAAAGAGGTTGTTTGGAACCTCACTCTAGGTCTCTCTTCCAGTGGACGTTAATTCGGGGCCTTCAATATCCTTGTAATCTAGTGAGTGAACCGGTTTCCTGAGTTCTGTGAGCCACCTCAGCGCAAATTAGCTGAACCCGAGGCGAGGGTGGTGGGAATCTGACGCACAGCCAGATAGCCAGAAGCCCAGCAGACGACCTGGACTCGTGACCCGAGGGTGAAGTGGGAGAGAGTGTTGAGGGACCAGGTCCCTATCCCATGGGAAGTGACACGATCTCCGGGTTTCTCTCTGTGTCAGAACAGAGTTGAGCTGCAGGACACCCAGCAGGCGTCAGAGAATTGCTTGGTGTGAAGGAAAATCCTACACACGCACTTGGGGGCAGAATCATAGTGACAAAAAGCAATTACTACAAAGTCCGAAGCGGGCCCTGGGGGAAGAGCGTACTGGTACTCACGATGGAGAGCTTTTCTGTGGTGGTATACCGGGCAAGGATTTCTCCTCGTTTGTTGGCCCAGGGCTCGAAGTCGGATCCTACGATGGAATTCTCGTCTCTGTCTCGTCTCTTTCTAGAGCTGTCCTAAGGAAAGGCAAGACGAGCTCTCAGCCACAGTACCATTTTAGTCTTTAAAAACAAAGTATAAGAAAACAAGGTGACTACAGTTGATAGCAAGGTGTCGTAAAACTGAAATTTGCTAGGAGAGTAAAACTTAAATGTTCTCACCAAATTAAAAAAAAAAAAGTAAATATGTGAGGTGATGGATTTATTAACTAACTTGATGGGGGAAGTGCTTTCACAATGTATACAAATAGCAAATATTCGGGGCACGCCGGTGGCTCGGACCATTATGCAGCCAACCCTTGGCTCAAGTCATGAACTCATGGCGGTTGTGGGATCGAGCCCCGAGACAGGCTCCATGCTCAATGGGAAGCCTGCCTCTCCCTCTCCTTCTACCTGCCGCTCTGCCTACTTGTGCTCTCTATCTCTCTGTCAAATAAATAAAATCTTTAAAAAAATAAAAACAAAATGAAATTAAACAAATGTAAAAAAAGACAAATAGCAAAATCATGTTCATATTTTAAATGTCTAACAATTTCACCAATTGTATCTCAAAGCTAAAGGGAAAAAAATATATAAGCAGAAGGCAGACAGATAGTCCCTCATTGCAGAATAAAAGAGATCTAAAAGGTTTACTAGATAAAATACTTTTCCGGCCAGTTCACCACAAATAGCCAACAGACAGATCAAAAGACACTCAAACACGTTAAGAATCAAGGCAAGGCAAATGGCAAGCGGTCATTTTTCAACCACCAAAATGGCAGAGTTCAAGTGCCGAGAACATTCCAGGTGGCAAGGCTGCAGGAAGACGGGCGCTGCCGGCGGTGCTCGAACATGGTGAGGCCCTCTTGGAGAGTGACGTGGCAGCAGCCCTCAAAACCTTAAACACACACTGCCGTAGCCCGGGACTGAACTTCTAGGAAGTTATCCTGCAGGGACGCCTGATGCTCAGTCGGTAGAGCGTGCGACGTTTCATCTCAGGGTTGTGAGTTTGCGTCCTATGTTGGGTATAGAGATTGCTTAAACAGAAAGTCTTTAAAAAAAAAAAAAAAAGGATGGGCACCTGGGTGGCTCAGTTGGTTAAGCGTCTGCCTTCCGCTCAGGTCATGGTCCCAGGGTGCTGGGATCGAGCCCCGCATTGTGCTCCCTGCTCAGCAGGCAGTCTGTTTCTCCCTCTCCCTCTGCCGCTCCCCCTGCTTGTGTGTGCTCATGAGCTCCCTCTCTCTCAAATAAATAAAATCTTTAAAAAGAAAAGGAGGGCGCCTGGGTGGCTCAGTTGGTTAAGCGACTGC
>NC_138373.1:22214551-22232620 GCF_054177405.1 Leptonychotes weddellii
AAATTATTTTTGTAAAGATTTTATTTGACAGCACAAGTAGGCAGAGGGAGAAGGCTCCCGTGGGAGCAGGGAGCCCGATGCGGGGCTCGATCCCAGGACCCCGGATCATGACCCGAGCCGAAGGCAGACGGTCAACGACTGAGCCACCCAGGCGCCCCTTAAATTATTTTTATAACCCATACGTGTGCTGGCTATAGTCCCTCAGTGATAAAGCATTCCACCTCCGTTTGCTTATTTTTGTATAACCGTTAACTTTTCATTTAACTTTTCGCTGGGGGCTGGGGGCGGGCTTGTTTTCAGCTCCAGTCATATCATGTCCACCATTCCCAGCAGATGAAATGAACCACAGCTGAAGGGCGGCCCCAGGAAAAGGTGAGCGGCTTTCAGATTATACAGTGCAGGCTCTCCTCTAAAAGAGGTGAACGTGAGGCAGTAACAAGACCTGGATCTTGAAGCGGTGCTAATTATCATCAGCAGCTTTGATGTGAGCTTCAACCTCAGCATTCCCTCCCCTTGGCCCGGAGCAGGCGGCTAGCTCCGACTGAGCTAAGGGAGTTCCAGCTCCAGTGAACTTTCCCTTCCTGGAAAGTCCGATTCGTTCAAAATCAAATGCTGGACGAAGCCCTGGTATAGGTTACACATTAAATAGTGGGACATACCTTTCATGGGACTTTTAATTATAAAAAAGATCAATATAGTATTAACGTTTTGGCCAGAGATTTTTCAGTATTTATCCCTTAATGGTCCTTTCCTTGATAAATAACGATCAAACTACATTTCTTTTAAGATGGAAAGTTTATTTTGCCTTTTGCCTAGAAGCAAAACTAGTGAAAATTAAAGTATAAAAATAAATACAATTTACGTTAATGGACATTCCACTCAAAAATAACAAAAATAATGTATATAAATAAATCCATTAAAAGCACAAAACAATGGCACTTTTATGAGAAAAGGCTGTGAACATTAAAATATGTATAAAACACGCTTTTATCTTTAAAAAAAAAACACTCCCGTTACTCAACCTTAATCTAAAGCTACTTTTAACTTCCTCCAAAACATACTATTTGTTTTAGCTAATTTGCATTAGTGCGCACAAAACTTGTAGCATCTGTCTTTCTGGAAAGACCCACAATGATATGAGTAAGCTGTATCCTGAGTTTTCAGAATTATAAAGCACAATTTATCGTATTAAGATATTTTGATATACTTTGCCTACAAATAAAAAATTGGTAACTCAGACATTTTTTACCGTCTTCTGATTTCCTGGCTCACTCAATGAATGATAAATGATACATATCTCAAGAAAATCAAGTTTACACCCAGAGTAGATTATTATTGTCTGTCTACGGCTGGATGTAGCAGCTAAATTTTTAAATAGGACAGAAAGTTGGAGAAAACAATCTTTATCTCCACCTTCTTAAAAGGATATTAAGAATATATAGTCTGCATTTTCAAAATACCAGTATCATTTAAAATTCAAGTTAGAAAGAGTAAATGTACACAGTCCCAATTGTATGTGAGAAGCACAAAGCCCTTTTTGGAAATGGCATGATAAATTAACAGTGACATTCTCTTTCATAAAATGTTCCCTTGGTAACATTTTTTGGTTTATATTTTAAATGAATACATTAGTGATGAAAACCTTAAACATCAGTGCCTCTTAAGTAATGCAGAATTTCAACTCGACAATATTACTATCCCACTGGAAGGTCTGAACTTATTGTTACCGTATAGCCCTTTAGTGTCTCCTAAATCAGGCAAGCTAGAAAAAACAGACTATGAAGGAACAAAACACGCAGACCACCAAGAAAACAGAAGTGCATGCAGTGTGACTCTATTTTACAGAAATGGATGCACTGATTCACTCCTAGGTACCACTACATTCAAGAAGATTGTGCTATCTCCCTAATTTGTTACCCTCCACAGAAAGATTTTATGATTTAGGAGAAGTGTGTCCAAGAGTACTGGGGTAACCTACATTAAACCTAACATTTCTGCACAAGAAAACTAGCGGTTAAGAGGAATGTATACTGTTGACCATAATGGTGGCTCCCAGCTACTTCTGTGGTAAATTCTGGATGGACTACAATCAGCAGGCAAGTGTTTTCTCCTACGAGATTATCCCGTAAGTCCAAGAATATGAAGACTGAGAGATTAATCAGTGTTTAAATTTTACAAAACCAGAGAAAGACATTCTCCTGCAGTAATTTCCCCTCAAATAGAATAGAATCTAATTTATCAAATTTAGCAATCAGTATGCAGAGATGAATGAAATTTGTATTTCCAAACTTACTTGTAATTTATCACACCTTTTCAACATTTTACAGAAATAAACCCAAATGTCCTTGAAATTTACAAAAAACGTTCTCAGCAGACATCTGGGTACAGAAAACAAACTTAAGTTTGTACAGGTTAAGCAAAGAGATGGTCGATTACTAAATACTACTGTGTCTTCACCCAGACCTAATGTTAAGAGGATAATGAGGGTGTAGGGAAGGAATTAGCCAGACTGGATCGAGTCTGCAGATATTGCTCAGCCCTTTGATGTCACTTTGCCTGTGTAAACAGTCCAGGGTTAACTAAAGAGTCCTGGGCAGGGAAAACAGTAAGCATGAAGCCCCCCATCCCGCCCCTTGTTTATCCTAACGAATGTTGTCTTCTTAAATTGTCGCAACATTTGGCCGCTTTCTTTGGATTTTTCCTGCATATACTCCTAAAAACAGAGGAAAACTAATATTATTTCTCAATGTCAATTTTTCTATAATTCCAATTAATGAGTGTTCACTATATACCAGGCACCAAGCTAAGCGATATACATGATCATACTTAATCCTTACATAAAATAATCCCGAGGTAGAAACTGTTACTACTATTTTAAGGATAATAAAACCGAGACATGGGAGAGTAAGTCACGTGCCTAAGCAGCAGCCAGAAGCTCTGAGAACCCAGTTACACCTGATTTGTTGTTTTACTTAACAACCATTTTGCATGACTGCTTCTACTTTGCTTTAATTAGTGGCTTTTGAATGTCACTATAAACTCCTGAGTCAAGCACAAGACAACAAATGAGCAAATGTTTTAAAACATGAGATCAGAGATTGCAACTTAGTTTGTAAGAACTATAAATAACTTTAAGTGCTTTGCAGCAAACTGTAACCCCTTAGCATCCTACTTTGGTCTAGGAGTATGAAAGTCTTATCATCACAACAAAAATGAGCTTTCTATAAATTGCTTAACAAAGGGTTCATTCTCCATGCAGATCAGAATAAAGCATAAGTTTGTATGAAACATAATCCAGGCCATTAAAAATCTAAGCAGGAAAGAATAATCTTTTCAACTGCCACTATGGATCTCTATGTTGAGATTCATAGTAAGAATTTTAATCAGTCATATCCCAAATTTTTAATTTATGTAAAATGATAAAATCTTTAGTCTTTTTCAATTGTCTAAGGCATTCATGTACAAGTAAATCTTTAGAAAAAATAGGAAATTTTGTACTTGTTTAGATATATAATAATTATACACATTAAGTTCATTTGTATTTACGTTGCAATGCAATTAAACCACACTAGTTCCAGATACTGAACTTCAGTACATTACTAACTGCAATGACCTATTCATCCTTAATACTGTTGAGTATTACTTGCTCTTTTTCTTACAGATTCACGAGGGACAAACAGTGGAGATGAAATGCATGAGACAAGAACATGGGATAGTCGTCACCGTGGCAAGTGGAGAATATCACACAAAACAATACTAATTCCTCAATGAATCACCAACTGGCCAGGATTTATCATAATGTATAACTCTAATATGGTAAAAAATTGAAAAGGTCTTAAAATTCCATATAACCTCACAAGCAACAGATCTGGTGTTTGGTCTGAGTTCTTCCAGTAACCTTTCAAACCAGCTCATTCTGACCACCTCTGGAATAAGCAGCATCTTCAACTATGTAATCTCCTTTAAAACAACTCCACTGACTGTCACTCACAGGAACTTTCAAAAGATGACCTTTTATATTATACTCTACATATGCAACACCATGAATTAAATTCACTATATACATGCAAAAAGTCAGCAATCATTTCAAAGTTATGATCAGTATATCTCATCCCCTCTTCAAACTTAGTGAACAAATAGCAATGACACAAAAAAATTTCTTATGTTGTTCAGTCCCTCCTAATTTGGAGGAAATCACTTAGTAATAAAAACGCTAATATATGCCTAATTGCATATTAATGGGAAGATTAGAATTGATTAGAGATTTAATCTTCATTGCCTAGCGATTAATTTAGGTTTCTTTTAAATGTTTAGAAAGCAGTGTAGTTAAAGCAAAGCATTTTGAAAGTATTTTTAATGGATCACATCATTTTTGGTGAGCTTATCAAAGTGTCTTAACAAAGGTACCTACAAAATATTAAAACATTAGCTTAACAGCTTTGCATTCGCTTAATACTGAATTTGTCTTCTTGCCACCATAAACAATTTAAAATCCATAAAATAACAAAAACAAAACTTACCCCCTCCCACCTGGCATATTCACATGTGATCTTGTGGCCAGAGGGAAAAATTTTTCATCGCTTTACGTGCAGATACAAATATTCCCGGTGATACACTTCCCCAAAGCCGAACAAACACGCACAGATTTAGGCATCAGATTATTATACTTTACTCATGTATAAAAAGGTTTTCTGAATTAAGCATGTATAATTCTACAAATTTTTCAGATTAAAAAAAAGTATAGTGTTTCATTATAGAAATCAAGATCGGACCCATAGGTTTACTATGATCTCCTGACTGCCACAAAATACTAACACAAATGATCACCCACAGGAATGGCTGTGAATATGCCCAAATTACGGTGGCAAGGAAAGACAAGATAGCGTGGCCTGCATCACGGGGCAGCCCGTGCATGTCCTTCTATTGAACGGGCTTCAGGAACTCATTTGCTACACACCTGAAACAGGCGCTGTGTTAGGCACTCTGCTCTGTGAAGACTTCTGTCTATTTTGCACAACCCCCTTCACTGATGTCTTAGGGGTTCTAATTGAATATAAAAAAATTAATAAGTCACTTGCATTAAGGTCTAAATGTTCAACATTCAAAGAAAGCAACCATAGTGCATCAATGGTTCCAAGTACAAATAAGCTTGAAAAGGACTTAAGTCTCACGCATGCACACAGAAAGGAAACTACACTCTGCTTCAGCAGGGGACTAGAACCAAGGCTTACACTTTGTTGGGGAAGCACTTTGGTGATGCTGAACTTACTGTATGGATGCTTACAATACTTAATGAGCAAAATGGTATGAAATGAAAAGTAAAAACATGCCATCATAAGATGATAATTAAGATATAATACACAACAGTACACCAAAGGGTTATCTTTGAACACAAAGCGTTAAAAGATCTTCGTAATGCTATGAATAAGTCACATTTGTAAAATAGTTATCCTTTATGTAAAGAGCACTAAATTATGTTTCCCACTCAAAGCTAATCTTGATTTGGATGTTTTTAAATACCCAGCAGGGACATTCTTACCCTTGTCTACTAAGTAGCCTGTGAATGGGTGCATTCTGTCCTTGGTTTGGCTGAAGGATTCTGTCGACAAAGTAAGTAAAAAATTAATTCAAAAGAGAATGACATAAATTCAGTTCCCCCTCCCATTTTCTTTTAACAGATGAAAGATGATTAACAATGAGATGGAAGTCATCTATGCGGATAGGCCAATATAATAATACCACATAGCAAATCAAACTGATTGAAGCATATTAATATGGTACTTATATTTTGCTCACCGAGAGCCCAAATCTTAGGTTTTTATCAGGATGTCCAACATAACTGTTTAACTCTTGTGTTTTTAGGTAATTTATTTATATACTTTACAAAAACCAACTTTTCCTTTCAAACATCAAGTAACATCGCTCTTGTAAAAGTAGAAAACAGGTCAGAAATATTAAGCTAGCTTTCTAAGGTTTGTATTTATTTTTTTTAAAGATTTTATTTATTTATTTATTTATTTGAGAGAGAGAGAGAGAGAGCGTACAGCGGGGAGGGGGAGGACAGAAGCAAGCTTCCCACTGAGCAGGGAGCCTGATGTGGGGCTCAATCCCAAAACCCTGGGATCATGACCTGAGCCAAAGGCACATGCTGAACTGACTGAGCCCCCCAGGTGCCCCTAAGGTTTTTAAGTAAGTATCCTAAGTAAGTCCTGGACTTCAATGAGCTGAACTTGGCACATAAGGGGCTGAAATTTCTACCTGAGATGGCATATCCTAAAGAAAGCTCCAGAAACATCTGGTCTGACCATGTAACCAGGTACATGACCCAGAGTTAATATGGATCTCAGCCCCTCTTCAATCCTCTAGTCAGCAGGGAGTATTCTACTGATCTCAAGTTAGAACTAAATCAACAGAAAGTAAGCTTGGGATTTATAAATTTTTTTAAAATAAATAGCTTCTCACAGAGATGAAGTGATTTTTCTCACCTTGTTTCAGAAGGATTTTGTTTAACCAGAAATTTCTTATTTGGCATTCCCATTTCAGCAGCTCTAACACAACATAAAAATAAAGACAAACACTGTATTTAGAAAGGGAGAGAAAACACTTATGGATGTGATGCAGGACGACAGAAACAAATCATTTACACGTTGCTGTACTACTCAACTGGACTCAGTGCACTAGAGATTACTTTCCAGAAAGCAGCAGCTTACTAAAATAGCTACTAGGATGTTCTTGGCATTAGGTTTCCCTCCCATGAAGTCTTTCACACATTAGAAAAAGAATACATTCAAAAGATGTAAAATTAACACTGAATATAAAAATTAACTATTTTTAAGGCTGAGTGGCTATCGATGACACAAGTTGAACACTTAGTGTCACTTAGTAGTTGATACATTTACCTAAGGATGAAATCAGATTTTACCACCTGAATAATAAAACTTTATATTAAAAAAAGGGATTTCTATCAACTCAGCTGTAGAAAAGTGAACTTTTTTCTAATTTGAATACACAAATAGACCAACAGATGACTAAAATTAATTGCTTTGCTAATAAATGAATTAATGTGACATGAAACAGAAAACTTACTTCATGTACTTCTTCCTATCGAGAGACTTCTGTGTTGCAGCCGACAGGGCCACTCGTGGACTTTTCATTTTGTCCTTGAAAATACAAACCAAAAAGCTTTAGTGGTACCAGTAATACCACTAAAATAATATAGGATGATTTCAAACTGCATGGAAAAGCTTGTCTTGCTAATATTTGGAACTTTAACTTAGTCTGTCTTTAGAACTAAAGCAGTCCAACTTCTTAAATAATTACAATTATTTTTCCCAATGAAATAATATAAATTTAGCTTCCTTTTCTTTTGTCAACCACATTAAAATGACCGATTCAAACCACACACCTCCAACACTCTGACATATTTCAAATAACTCTGGTTTCAAAAAAAAAAGCAAAATCCACATGGTAGTTTCAAGGAAATTCAATCAGGAGCCATGATAGTTTTTTTGTTTGTTTGTTTTTGTTTTTTCAATGATAGTTTTTCATAAGTCATCCAAACAACATTCAAAACTTCGACTCCAAAATCCAATCATAAAACAATACCCAATTCTTTTAAATCTGTCTTCAGAGTTAAGTGTTGCTGGTTATCCTGGGAACTGTCTGTGCTTAAGAATTGTAGGGAGGGGGGCGCCTGGGTGGCTCAGTTGGTTGGGCGACTGCCTTCGGCTCAGGTCATGATCCTGGAGTCCCGGGATCGAGTCCCGCATCGGGCTCCCTGCTCGGCAGGGAGTCTGCTTCTCCCTCTGACCCTCCCCCATCTCATGTGCTCTCTCTCTCTCTCTCTCTGTCATTCTCTCTCTCAAATAAATAAATAAATAAAATCTTTAAAAAAAAAAAAAAAAAGAATTGTAGGGAGGGTGCTGAAGTCAAAACAGAGACTGAGATTTGGTATCAATTACCCCAAACCCAGAAGAACCTCATTGTGAAATAAGAAGAAATAAATAAACTGGTCTCTGTCCCTGGTTCCTGCTAATATTTTATCTTTGACCCCAGTTCCTAACAGAGCTCCTAAAACCCTTGTAAGGTGAGATTGTGATGGCAGCAGCATCTTTTGTTCTAATATTTGGTCTTTGACCTCAGTTCCTGACACAGAGCTCGTAAATCCCTTGGAATTTTCTGGGTGATAGGAGCATCTTTTGTTCTAATGAGACAACTTTTGGGGGCTCCCAGGTACAGGCTATTCATCAGAAAGACCAAGCAGGAGTAGAAGCTTACCCCCTTGCCCAGAGACAAGAGAGGGGCTACAGATTGAGTTAATCACTGATCATGCCTACATGATAAATCCTCCATAAAAACACCTAAAGTATGGGGTCAGAGAGCTTCCAGGTTAGTGAACACATCCACGTGCCAGGAAGATGGCACATTCCAACTCCATGGGGGACAGAAGCTCCTGCCCTTGGGACCCTTCCAGTCTCTACTCTATGCGTCTCTTCATCTGGTGGTTCATCTACATCCTAATTATGTCCTTTATTACATAATAAACCAGTAAATCCCCTAACAACTGTGAACCATTCTAGAAAATTATCAAACCGAAAGGCAGGGTTGTGGGAATCCTGTTTTATAGCTGGTAGAGTCAGAAATACAAGTGACAACCTGAGACTTTGGATGGGGAGTCTTAACTGCCTCCTTACCTTGTAGTATCTGACTCTTAATTCCAGGTAGATACTATCAGAACTGAAGTGAATTGTAGGACACCCCGCTGGTGTGGGAGAAGTGGTCGGCATGGGGGAAAAACTCACACATCTGGTATCAGAAGTACCAGAAGTTTCATGAGTGTAGAAGAAATATTTTTTTCTTTTTCACTCATTCTTTAAAAAAACATATAACATACCATTTGCCTGAGCATTTTCTCTTTGCGAACTTCTCGATCATGATGTAGAATAGACATTCTTTCCGCTGCATCCATTACAAAGAATATGTCATGAATACCATACAGGGCAGCTCGCAACTAGGTTCAAAAGGAGAAAATATTGTACCCATTTAAAACGATGAGGTTAGAGTTCAGTAATATTAGATGCACTTGCACTTTTAAGTGAAAAAGGTTAGTTTTAATTAAAACCTATTTTCAGTGGCTAAATGAAGGGAGAGATAGAAATTTCCATCTCCTAAAGGCCTTCAGGATACATGCATTTACCTGAGCTAACACTCTTTCCTGAAGAGAAGCATCTTGCGCTGAAACAACTCCTCTCTTCAATGGTGCTTCTGACTGAAAACTCCTTATGAATTCCATAGTGTCCTGGAAGAAGAAATACTCCGTCAAAAACCACTTTTCTAGAAAAATTCATGATCACTGGAATTTCGTTTTGATTTTTTTCTCAGCCAATTCAAAATTACTAAGAACATAAAACTATTACTTATCCAAAGTTAAACGGCACTCACTTTGAAGAGAGACATCCACAAACTATTTTATTTACATACTTAAAAAAATCATCTGAATGAGATTAATCATATAATTGCCTACATTGCAGTGACTAAGAAATGTTTGATCTGCCTAAGTTCTGAACTAATGTGTCATCTGCAGCTAGTGACTAGCCGTCGCTGGACTGAGAAACTGAGCCAGAAGTGAAATAGGAACAACGGAGCAGCTCCTTACTTTTACAGTTTGGCGAAGTTGTTTCAGTTTATCTGTCTGCATAAGCCTACGAGTAAGAAATCCTTTTGCCACTGCAGTTATCTTGTTAAATTTTGTTTGTACTTCCGGACTGAAAACCTAGAAGAAATAAGACAGACACAATGATTCAAGAATGAGCCTTATACTCCTTAATCTATTACAATGAACTAAATTCTACACACGTATGCTCTGTGTAGGTTCATCTCCTACACAGAGAAGAGCTAAGCTATTTGATGTAGGGCACAAACATCTGTCCTCATTTATACAACCTAAGATAATGTACCTCTTTAAAAAGTACAGATAGACACGCAAATATCACTAAGTTTGCCCACCTGAGACCATTTAGGTTTGGCCCTTCCAAAAGGCCTTGTTACTGAGACTCTGGTCAAGCCACTAGTTGATGATCCCCAGAGGTAGAAGGGTGCTTCATTTGCAGAAGCAAAGCTATGCTGCAGGGCAGAGTTTGTGAAACCTAGGGAAATATATGTACAGTATTATACTTGACGGCACATAATCAGAATATGCAGAACAGCCAAATAAACACTTGTGACTCGCTAAGAATAACAACTGGCTCTGAAACTAGTCCACATGCAGACTTAAAATATTTATGGACTTTAAGCTTCTGCACCAGATGGATCTTTTCAACACCAACAGCGTCTCAGGATAATTGAAGATGTGCAGATAAGCTCTTGCTGGGTCTGAAGAATTAGATGTAATTCAAGATCACTGGGGAGACAGCAAACTGTGTTTTCAGTTGAAGCGTATCACCTGCTGCAAGAATAAACAAAGACTGGGCTCTGAGTCAAATTTCCTGGTATTTTCCTTGCTGAGGTGGCTTTTCTCATGAACACCTGCTCACCAGGCTTTGATCTGCTATCATTTCATTTTTCACTAGTTACTGGGCAGCTGGCAAATGGGATTACTTGAAGGATGGAGCTACAGTTTTAAAGTGTGCCAAGTAAAATATCTTACTATAGGATAATTTTTTCAAACAGAAGAGAATTTTTAAAATATTTACCAGGGGCGCCTGGGTGGCTCAGTTGGTTAAGTGACTGCCTTCGGCTCAGGTCATGATCCTGGAGTCCCAGGATCGAGTCCCGCATCGGGCTCCCTGCTCGGCAGGGAGTCTGCTTCTCCCTCTGACCCTCCCCCCTCTCATGCTCTCTCTCTCTATCTCATTCTCTCTCTCAAATAAATAAATAAAATCTTTAAAAAAAAAAAAAATATTTACCAGAACTAGAGTTTGAAGGATGGAGCGAGTCCACCTGAGACAGCATTGTTTCCAGCAAACCAGACTCACTTATTTTTCTCCATTCTAAGTCCACTGCGTTGTTAATGCCTGATTCAGATGCTTCAGCTGCAATCACCTTCTTCTCTTTTAACATTTTCTCCTGTTCTTCTATTTCCTGCAGATTAAATGTATTATATAACGTGCTACATCTTCTGTTAAATTATATCCCCAAATACCATCATTTTAGGCTTAGCTAAAAGTAATGGGTAATTATCAGCAAATGGTTAATTTCAAGTCTTCCTACCTCCAACAAAATCTTAAAACAAGTATCCTTGCTCTTACAATACACTCCTGCAGAATGCGTAGTTCAGCATCAATATATAAAAATCTTTGAAAAATATGGGGCGCCTGGGTGGCTCAGATGGTTGAGCATCTGCCTTTGGCTCGGGTCATGATCCCAGAGTCCTGGGATCAAGCCCCACATCAGGCTCCCTGCTCAGCGGGAAACCTGCTTCTCCCTCTCCCTCTGCCTGCTTCTTCCCCTGCTTGTACACTCTCACTCTCAAAAATAAATAAAATCTTAAAAAAAAAAAACTTTGAAAAATATTACACGCTTTGAGTCAAGGATTCAATAAAGTATCCTTTTGATAAATTTTGCATTTATTTTTAGATAAGGAGCTAAATATTAAACCTCACATTTTTGCAATATCCATGTATCAAAATCAATCACCCCCTAAGATTAAGATATACAGGGGAAGAAATTACAAGTATCCTATATGTGACCAAAATTTATAGTATCCCCGGCGAAATTCCACTTACCAGCCCCATATCCCTACATTTTAATTCCTCACCTTCTGCAATCTTTCCTGTTCCCTTTCCTGCTCAGCTATGAGTAGTGATAACTGCTGGGCATGCTGTTCTTCCAGCCTCTTCCGCATTTCTTCAAAAGCTAACATCTTGCTTTTTAATATCTCCTCGCCTTCTGAAAAGAAACACGTCCCCTCAAATTTAGAAAATTTACTAATATCTGATACACAGTCAATTTAAATGATGCTTCTGACCAAAGAACATTCCTGGATCCGACATAACACAATCAAGGTAGAGCCAGGTCCCCACTCTGAGCCACATTCTCCTCCGCCATGCCCTTCATTTCAAGCTACCAAATGAAGGCCTGCTTGTCACCACCATCCCCACTCACTCAACGGATCCCACCAGGATCTGAACTGATGGAGCCAACACTATCTATTCAGTCAAGATTCTCCTTACTCGGAGCACCTGGGTGGCTCAGGTGGTCAGGTGACTGCCTTCGGCTCGGGTCAGGATCCCAGGGTCCTGGGATCGAGCCCCACATCGGGCTCCCTGCTCTGCAGGGGGAGCCTGCTTCTCCCTCTCCTTTTGCCTGCCGCACCCCCCAATTGTGCTCTCTTTCTCTGTCACATAAATAAAATCTTAAAAAAAAAAAAAGATTCTCCTTACTCAAATTAACTTCAAGATGTGATTCTTGTCTACATCTCACCTCTATTCTGACTCTGGTCCTTCTCCAGGATCTCTGGTATTGTAGCTTCTAGTTTTATTTAGTTTTGATTTTTTTAAATAAATGTTCCTTTGATAGTGTAAAGCTTCTCAGCTTCAGGTTCCAAAAAACATTGGATATTAAAATTTCAGATATTTAAATTACTAACTAAAAAATTTATTCAATCATTATGACTATGCAACTTACTGAACAGAAAGTAGTAAGATACTCTGAGATGTTGAAATACCAAGTATTACACAGATGTAGTACCTATTCATGAACCCATCACAATTTGGCTGAATTCAAAGAATCATTCTTTCCAAATATACAGTCAATGATTTTCACTGAAGATAAGCATATTATATTACCTATCTGCTACGGTATTCCCGTTTGTTGCTAAATACATTTTATTCAGCTACAACAATTTGCATTTGTTCATCTGCAATTTTTCATAGGTAAAGGGGAGCTGGAGGAGCAGGAGTAGACTTACAACTTTCAGCAAAAAAGGACAAAGCTCCTCAGCTCAACCACTCAACCAACAGCAAGAGTCCATTCAGCTCTATCTTAAGAATTTCATAAATGAGTGCTGTCCAGGAGCTCCTCTGAGAGCAAGCTGGCTGCCTCCGTGACTGGCGTCACCTCACTCGCGCTGGCCGTGCTCCTATTAAAGCTCTGCCAGGACTGCCCCCTGGTTAGCTTTGTGGACCTCTGGTATTTACAGAGACGGCCTCCAGCAACGCTGCCCTGTCCATCCAGATTATCCATACCAGCTCCCCAGAGAGCCACTGATGTTTCTATTACAATTCTTATTAAGTTACACAGATTTTCAACGGTCTGTCCCAACCCTATTTTTCCTATCAACCCTGTTATTTTTAGCGTGCAATTTTACAGAATGTGAAGTTTTTTTTCAGGAAGATATAGATCACATTAGAGCTGAAATGTTTATGTCCAAGAACTTCATTGACTTGACTCATTTCTTCCATATTAGTAATGAAGAATTATGAACACCGACAACAAAGTAAGGAGTTAGAAGAAGAAAGACATGTTTTAACAAGTTGCTGTTAATAGAACACTAGATATGAAAGAAATTTGAAATAATTTTTATCCAATAAAGATGTCATTCTTAAAACACTACTTACAGAGCCTTATTTCTCTAATAATTTGATGTTAAAGGGTTCACTGAAGGACCAACTACATGAATATTTCATTACAAATGGAACAACAGACTGATGAAGATACTAGAAACCACTGTCCATCCAAAAGGAAGATAACATATTAATACACTAGATTAAAACTATGAGCGATGTTTCCTGCAAGAACTTTTTTTTTCCTGCAAGAACTTTTTCTTCCAGTCATTAACAATATTCTCTGTGACACAAAGTGAATTGTGAAAGATTCATATTTTAAATGAGAAGGCTTTAAGAAAGCCTATCAAATGGCAATAAACTATAGCTAATTTTAGGTTATCCGATAAGAGAAATGAAATGAAAAACCCTGGTGAACAGATGAAGACAATTATTGTTTTTCAAAATGTCAATTAAAAGTATTCAATAAAGCTGCCATCTGCTTGGCAGGCATCAAACACTTCAGTTTCCTTACCTTTGGAACTACTGTCTAACATGTTATTCTTGTTGATGTAGACAGATCCCTTGGGGTATCTTTTTTCTGGCAAATGCTGCCTTTCCTGTTCAGCTATTCCAGTTGCTAAGACAAAAGGGCAGTTTTCTTTCTGCAAACTATCAATATCTAAATCAAGTCTCCGTTTAACTTTCTCAAAACTGTTATCCAAAAATGGTTCATTTCCACAGGACACTGTAGGGGTGTCCATCTGCTGTCTGGTATTCTGGTTTTGCATCAGTAAAGGAGATGGGTTTTTTACATCGTAAGACTTATTCAGTTCCATTTGTAAATTGCAGGCATTTTTCTCTAACACGTTGGCTGACTTGAGTGCGCTCACAGTTCCGAAGTTCTGACTCACTACACACTGACTGGTGGCATATGGCTCATGCGATCTTGGCATTGCAGTACACATACCGTCCATTTTGGGTGGTCCTCTCCCATCAGATGTTAACTGACCTTCCATGACAGCAAGTCCATGAATGACCTTGTTTTCTAACTGATTTCCTGAAGACTGGCATACCTGATTTGATTTACCTAAAACCGCTTCCTGTATGGCTTCACATGTATTTTTGCTGACATAAACCTTGCTTGGACAAACTCCTGCTAAATCAACTGGTAACTTTGGCACAGTTTCAGGTACATTTGTTTTTTCATCAGTATCTTGAACAACTAAGTCTACCGCCTGCTCTTTTCCTTTAGGACTTAACTCACAGGCATTTATTGGGTTATTTATAAGTATATGACATGCTGATGATGGCCTAGAATGCCTTCGATGCATTTTAGGACTCAGGCTTGGCTCTGGACTAGGTAATTTGGCATATGAACCAGTAAGACTTTTGATAACGTTACTTTCGGGAACAAAAGTGGAAATGACTTTAAAATCAGAATCAGGGTCTACTACAGTGCGATGGCCAGTTCGTACAGGTATGTCCACTTTAGAAAAGCTACCTAAAACAGACGCATTCATGCTGCTTGCTTGAGTGGAAGCACCTTGGAGAAGAACATTTGATTTATTAAGGCTTGGTTTGTCAGGAATCACTGAAGCACAGTGTCTGCTAGTCAACTGCACCTTCTCCTTTCCATAGTCAGTCACTTTAACAGCCTCGTTTTCTTTATCTGAATGACTCTCATGAACACGCCTCTTTGCACTACTTCTCAGGCTGCATCTATATTGTTCTCTTTCTATATATTCCTTTGACTTTTTCATCAGGTTCTGAAGACTCATTATGTAGGGATCCGGAGTAACTTCCTCCAAAAGTGTCGGGTCCTGTTCTTCACTGGTTGGGAAGTGACCATCGGAGAGAAGACTCTCCTGAGGGGTTGCTGAGGGGGTCTTTGCAGAAGCTTCATTTTCCACAGGGGTAACAATATCTGAACTATCACAGTGCTTCAGAGAATTAGCTAAATCTATCCCATTAGATTTAAATTGGTCCTCATGATTCAATGGCAAAATTCCAGTTATCTTTTCAAACTTTCCTAAAGTAGAGTGTTCAGTAGGGCTTGGCAAGATATTTGGAAATGTAGCAGGGACATTCAAGTTTCTGACTTCTGAATCACAGTAAACTGTTTCAGTCTCCCATGGATCAAAATCACTGGCATTAGGTGCTTTTCTAACCTGGAAAAGAAAATTTAAAAATTAATATTTCCTCACTGCAAAGAAAAGCCTTTGATTTCATTATTTTCTAAAATTGAAATAGAAAATTCAAATATTCTAATATTTGAAAACACAAACAAAAACTAAGATAACCTTTTTCTGGTGTATCCTGTATCACATGGAGCTCAAATTACTATTAAACATATCTACTGATTAAAAAATTTTTAAATAAAATAAAATAATTTAAAAAAATTAAAACATCTATTGGTCATCCTGGCCTATTTATTAAAAGAGTATAAGAAAAAAAGGAAATTATCTAATCTGATACAAATATGTACATATGTGAACGGGTATACACACACACATATATTCACATATCCATGCACAATTTAATCTTGGAATAGATGGATTTTTTTTTTTTTTTTGGAATAGATGGATTTAACTCTCTTCTATATTATATATATTATTAAAGTCACCAACTGGGGGCGCCTGGGTGGCTCAGTTGGTTAAGCTACTGCCTTGGGCTCAGGTCATGATCCTGGAGTCCCTGGATAGAGTCCCACATCCGGCTCCCTGCTCGGCAGGGAGCCTGCTTCTCCCTCTGACCCTCCCCCCTTTCATGGGCTCTCTCTCTCATTCTGTCTCAAATAAATAAATAAAATCTTTAAAAAAAAAAAAAAAGTCACCAACTGGTTCTCCTACGAAAGCTAAGGATACCAATGTATGAGATAAATAGCAAGTAATTAAATTTCTTACATGAATGACTCCTTCTTTAACGAAGGCTAACTTGCCTAGGATATTAAGCAAAAATAATTTAGAAACAAGACTCCTGCCTCCCATAAGCTTACACCAGATTTCAATTAAAATCCTTCTATATGATGAGGCAAATTTGTATTAAATGATAGTTCAGCCATGTAGCTTAAGTTACTCAGAAATAAAAAAACTTTCTGGGGCGCCTGGGTGGCTCAGTCGTTAAGTGTCTGCCTTCGGCTCGGGTCATGATCCCGGGGTCCTGGGATCAAGCCCTGCATGGAGCCCTGCATTGGGCTCCTGCTCAGCGGGAGGCCTGCTTCTCCCTCTCCCATTTCCCCTGCTTGTGTTCCCTCTCTCATTGTCTCTCTGTCAAATAAATAAAATCTTTAAAAAAAAAAAGAAGAAAACTTTCAACTTAAAATCTAATTCATCAAAGCAAATTTCAATTTGATTAAGTGACAGTCATTTTAAATAGCAACCCGTTTAGAACAAGCAAAATAAGTAAAAAATTTATAAAATAAGATGAGAACAAATAACACACAAGAGCCAACAGAAAAAATAAAATTGCATTTTTCTATCTAAATAATTTGACTTTGCAAAAGAATAAAAAGTGATGTAGGATGGTTTTTAAAGATTATACAAGCATATATTACACTGACAGAAATTATCATATTATCATATCAATACAGACGCCAGAATCCTGAATATTAAAAGATTTTTAGGTTGTTATGTATGTGTTTTTTTTCCTAGACCATATGGCACTCCTGTTTTACCTTACAAATCCCAAGACATATAATGGTTTCCAGGTACTATGTAATAAACACCACAACAAAGTATACTTAGTCACAACCTCAAGACAAAATAAAACAAAAGGGAAACATATTCACCAAATCCATGAACATGTTCATAGCCTTAAGTAAAATAAATTGTCTCCTTAAAATATCTCGCATTTCACACTTATATATACAGCAGCTACAGCTATGTTTTTTTGTACACTACTAAAATGAGCCTTTGGTTAGAGAATTTATTTTTTATTTTATTTTTTTTTACGATTTTATTTATTTGACAGAGAGAGACACAGCGAGAGAGGGAACACAAGCAGGGGGAGCGAGAGAGGGAGAAGCAGGCTCCCGCCGAACAGGGAGCCTGATGCGGGGCTCGATCCCAGGACCCAGGGATCATGACCTGAGCCGAAGGCAGATGCTTAACAACTGAGCCACCCAGGCGCCCCTGGTTAGAGAATTTAAATAACAACAACAACAAAAATGTATCATAGAATGATAGGTTTTACAGGTAAAAGAGACTGGAGACATCTATTTGTACGATATAAAATTTCTCTATCTGCATAATTAATTCATTACCCTCTAGTTTAACACTGTACATGCTCTATTAAATGTTGGAAGTTTTAAGACTCAACAATCTCATTAGTAGTATATTTGATATAATCCCTCACTGGACCAACAATGATATGCCATTTTTGTTTCAATAACAGGAAACATCTAGTAAATAAAAAAAACCTGGGGCGCCTGGGTGGCTCAGTTGGTTAAGCGACTGCCTTCGGCTCAGGTCATGATCCTGGAGTCCCTGGATCAAGTCCCACATCGGGCTCCCTGCAAGGCGGGGAGTCTGCTTCTCCCTCTGACCCTCCCCCCTCTCATGTGCTCTCTGTCTCTCTCATTCTCTCT
>NC_138373.1:22233120-22258495 GCF_054177405.1 Leptonychotes weddellii
ATAAATAAAAATCTTTAAAAAAAAAAAAAAGATTTTTATTTATTTGAGAGAATGAGAGAGCGATCATCAGCAGGGGGGAAGGGTAGAGGGAGAAGCAGACTCCCCACTGAGCAGGGAACCTGATGCAGGACACAATCCCAGGACCCTGGGATCATGACCTGAGCTGAAGGCAGACGCTTAACCGACTGAGCCACCCAGGTGCCCAAGACTGGGGAATTTAAAGTGTTTGAGGAATCCCTAAGTGTGCAAGTTGAAGTCAGGTTATCAGGAAAAGTAGAAACTGGGTGGGTTGCTATTTGGTATAAGAAGGAGAAGAAATCAGTAAGAGACACCGTCCACTTAGCTAGCACTGTTGGTCATCTTGAGCATATAGATTGTAAAGTGACATCTGTGGCCACTTGTCATTAATATTGTTGATGTTTTTGTTAAGGCAGCTAAGAATGGAGCAACAGGTGTGGAGTTGGACATTGAGTTTACTTCTGACGGGATTCCTGTCTTAATGCACGATAACACAGTTGATAGGACGACTGATGGCACTGGTCGATTGTGTGATTTGACATTTGAACAAATTAGGAAGCTTAATCCTGCAGCAAATCACAGGTTAAGGTAAGTGGTTCATTGTCACTTAAACGTACCTTTCATCTTCTGTTGGGGATCACAGAAAGACACTGGCACCTTCTAAAGACACTGGCATCTTCTGCTCCAGGGGAATTATTGTTTTGAACTATATACAGTTTTCCCAAGTAATGAGCAGGGTGCCAGGAACAACTGAAATATGTTTCTCATCTTTTCCCACTGTGGCCAGATTTGGCCTGGGAATTATTCTCAAGACAATACACTGTCTAGTCACTAACATTAGTAACATTAGAGAGTTACTTTATACTATCCTATAAATTTTATATATAAGAGATTTATAGGTATATCTATATCTCAGAATTAGTCCTATAAGATACTCCACAAGAAAAGAGTTTTATGATCAACTAAGATCAAGCACTATACTCTAGATGTTCCCTTTAGGGATAAACAATCCACATCAATCAGTTATTACCTTTAATGTTTCTCAAAGATGTATGACTACAGAACCCACACCATTCCCACCATAAACAGCTATAAACACATTGGAATGAGTATACTGGGTAATATACTTTGGAATATGATTATCTAAATCCCTCTCTTCTTTGTAATACTGAAAAATGTATGCTCACTGTTACTCATGTTGTATCATTCTCTCAACAATGATTAATACTCTTTGAGTATTAAGTATTTGACCTAGTGGTCATGTTATAGTCCTCCCTAAAAGATGATTCAGACTTTATTTTCCTAGGATCCCAAAAGAAAAGTCAACCAAAGGAAATTATACTTTAATCTAGAAAGTATTGGTAACACTTGAAAGTTCTGAGTGCAAGCTGCTGGAATTGCTCTTTGCAATATTCAGATATTTCATTGTTCTATTACCTGCGAGGGAAAGGCTAGTTTTAATATTACAGTGACATTGCAGCTAAGAGGTCAGCTTCAAAGTCAACAATTAAAGCAAAAAATGCTCAGGGTCATCGTCACCCATAAAATCCTTTAAGAAGGCATGATATTGTGAATAGATCATCCAGGCAGAAAATCAGTAATGAAATTGTCTTTGAACAACACATTATTAGATCAGATGGGCATGACAGATATATACAGAACATAACATCCAAAAACAAGAGAGTATATATTCTTTCAAGTGCACATGGAGCATTCTCCAGGATAGATCACATGTTAGGCCACAAAACAAGTCTCAATAAATTTAAAAAGACTGAAATCATATCATGCATCTTTTCTGACCACAGTGGTATAAAACTAGCAATCACTCACAAGAAAAAGTTGGAAAAAAAACACAAACACACAGAGGCTAAATGACATGCTACTAAACAACCAATGAGTCAACAAAGAAATCAAAGAAGAAATTTAAAAAAATATATGGAGACAGATGAGAATACAATAGTCCAAAATCTTTGGGATACAACAAAAGCAGTTCTAAAAGGGAATTTATAGCAATACAGGCCTATCTCAAACAATCAAACCTTACACCCAAAGAACTAGGAAAAGAAAAAGCCCAAGGTGAGTAAAAGGAAATAAAAAAGATCAGTGCAGAAATAAATGAACTAGAGACTAAAAAAAAAAACAATAGAAAAGATCAATGAAACCAAAAGCTCATTCTTTGAAAAGATAAACAAAACTGATAAACTTTTAGCCAGACTCATCAAAAATTACCTGTAATAATTCTGGAAATCTGTGGAGGAGAGAAACCACCATATGAAAATGTTGGAGTCTATCATGTAAGCTGCTACCCTTAAATAAAATCCAAACTCTGGATTCTGTTCAATGTCTAAAATTACAAGGGGCCATTAACTTTAGTAAAAAAGACCATTGGCTTTGCTAAATTCTTCATGATCATATTCCATAATTTTATAAAGTTTCCAAGTTAAAGAAGTTGAATGATTTGGTGGGGCGGGGGGGCACCATTTACAGAAGTTTTACAATCACCTTTGAGGCATTGCTATAAGTCTTGATTTGCTAATTGACTTTTGTATGTTAATAGGCTTGAACCTATTAATACACACATTAAGTAATACCTTAATTTGTTTTAGTACTTTCATTTAGTGGAACTACAGCAGAGCATATATAAAAAACTATTCATTCCCTCATTAATATACCTAAATAAACATTCACTTTTCCTTATACTCCAGTGCGTTTTAAAGAAAGGAGTATGTGAAAAATTTTAAACACATAAAAAACCCCTAGAAAGAGAAGGAAAATCAAATGAGAACCATCCTCTGGGTAACTGCTGCCCGTTACTGTGTTACACTGCATCATTCTACCTAGGTTTTTTTGTTTGTTTTTTTTTTACTACTTCTAATCTGTATTGAAAAATAGACATGAAGAACTAATTAAACACCTCTCTCATTTCAAAAGAAAAAAGTGCAATATGGGTGTCAGTATGCCATCTTAATGTCTTTAACATAGCCAGTCTTTGTCCTCCAATTGGAACTCATTGCATTTTCTTTGTTTGAACACCAGGTGAAGTCACTGGCTTGTGTTTATGGACCATGTTGTAGGAAAAATAGGTATTTTCTCTAGAATTATCCTCAATGTGGTTAGATGAGTGGGGGCCATAGAAACTAAGACTGGCCAAGGGAATAGCAAAGTCAGTGTCTCACCTCTCACTCCCAAGGAGTAGTCACTGAATAGAATGGCTGGCAGAATTGCCTGTACTGTTCAAATTATCTTTATCTTTTTTTATACCAAGATACTACACTTGAAATTATATAGTTGAGTAAGTATAAATTAAGTCATATAGAATGAAATTTCATTATGTGAGAAAAGCTGATTTCTTATAAATTGGGCACTTAACGTTCCTTTTCTTTATCAGAGAATTATGTATAAACATTTATTTTGAACAGTTGCACTAAAGTGCACAACAATACAGTGAACAGATTTATGTATTCCTAGGAATTTCTCCTGCATAAGGTTCTATTAGGGCAATTACAGTCTTAAATTTAAGTCTCAAGTTCTCCAGAAGTACTCTGCCCTTTGGTGAGTAGAGTTCCTAATTATATTATAAATCTAGTGATTTCCTAAAAATTAAGTGGTTTTGTTGTTGTTGCTGTTCTTTGGTCAAGGATATCTGATCTGGTTCAAGGACATTAAGTAAATTATCCTTAGACTTCAGTATGCTTAAAGAAAGGAAGTTAGGGAAAACACTCTTTCCTGTTGGTTGGGAGACATTTGTCAAACGTCTGTTCACTAAACTTTTATCTTTTTTCTCTTTCCTGCAATATACTATTCCTTTTCCCTCTCTTATAGGAATGATTTCCCTGATGAAAAGATCCCTACCCTGAGAGAAGCCGTTGCAGAGTGCCTAAACTATAACCTCACAATCTTCTTTGATGTCAAGGGCCATGCAAATATGGTACAGTTTATACCATAGACTTCACTTTTTTGAAAAGACCTCTTATTTAATTGCTAGTCATTTCCAAAATCAACTATAGATTTTGCTACTTATCATTCTTAAATTATTTTTACAGATTATATTTGCTTATTAGAAGTTTACAATGCAAAAATCACATCTTTAAGGAAATAGTAAATTATGGAACTCTTAACCTTTGATGGAACCTTTGAACAACTCCTGATATTCTACAACTAATACAAAATAGAGTTGGGTTTTTCTTATTTGCATAAATAGCATTTACAGAAGATATTAAATAAACCATAAAGAGGCACTTCAACTGACCTTATAAGAAAGAATTCAGGAGTTAGACACAAGACCAGTTGCATCTGGCTGTAAGTTAATGGTTTTAGATGGACAACTGTGGACTGAATTTAAAGAGAACTCCCATACATAAAGTTTCTGATAGCTAATAGGATATTTATCTTTTACTTAGAATTATCCTTCCTGTATGATTTCTATCTCTTATGTATAGTTTTGTTATTCTGTGATTGAGTAGATATACTTTTATGGTAAAATTACTATAATTTTTTTCAAATATGTATGACATTCCTAAATAAAATTCTGCTTAAACTTTAGAACATACACTTTTATTCACAAAAATATATTATTGCAATGGAAATCAATGGGAAAATATGGTTTAGATTACATTTGTTCACTTATAACCAGCTTTTCAAGTACAAATACTTTTTTTCTGCATTTGGACAACTTACAGGTATTTTTCTCCCTTGCAAGTTATAATCAGTAATGGCCATCTACTGGTGGGGAATTCTGATGTCAGTTTTTTTTATTCATCCTGGGATGTTGTTGAAACTAGTTGTTAAAACCTGAAATAAGGGCGCCTGGGTGGCTCAGTTGGTTAAGCGACTGCCTTCGGCTCAGGTCATGATCCTGGAGTCCTGGGATCAAGTCCCACATCGGGCTCCCTGCTCAGCAGGGAGTCTGCTTCTCCCCCTGACCCTCCCCACTCTCATGCTCTCTCTATCTCATTCTCTCTCTCAAATAAATAAATAAAATCTTTAAAAAAAACAAAACAAAACAAAAAACCTGAAATAAGAGCCTAAGTATATATTCTAACTTTAGCACAGGAAACTCTCATTTTTGAAGAAAGGAGAATGATGCTCTGACTCATTTATTATTCTGGTACATTCTGGTATTCTGATGTATAGTTGTATACATCTAGGTTTTCCCGTCAGTCTGCATCAGAATCACTAGGAATACCTATTAAAAGTACTAATCCCTGGGCCATATCACATAGAGAAGAAATTCTGAAAATGTCTAGGATACATGATTAAGGAACTTGTATTTTTAATGAGCATCTCAGGTTTTGTTGATGATACTGCCCACGTTGGGATCCCTGATAGGTCCTACATCTCACCCATGGTGTACTGACCTTCATGCTTATCCTCTTAGAATAAAGGGAAAAAAGAAGAAAAAAAAATTTTTTTTAATCCAGCTATTTGAGCTTTCTGGTTGGGTGCTCACAGGTGGTTTGGGCAAATTAAAACATAGTGATCTAATTCACCAGAATGGTAGTGTAAGGAACCAAGTGTAGCAAATTGGAGCTAGTAGAACACAGGAGCCAAGATCATGGGCTTTGGAGTCCAACAGACTGTGATTAAACTCTGTCACTTACTACAGTGAACCTTAACCTTGATATGCTTCAGTTTCCTCATGGGGGAGGGGGCGGGGTGGGAATAATAAAACAAATGTCCACAAGTGTTCTCATAAGCTGTTATGACAACAGCTTTGGCTCTGTAGCTCACACTCTGTCACATTAGTGAAGGGGGACAGGACATGAGTAATTTCTATTTTCTTTTTTGGAATGCATTTTGTTGCTTACATTTGGTTATAGGTATGTGTGACTTTCCAAAATTTAGTGATATTTCAAGAATTATAATATAGTGACATTACATTCCACCTAATGCCTAGTCACCTCTGTTGTTCGCTGCTATTGATGCTCAGTGGCCAAATCTGTTAATTCACTAGAGGTTACAAAATGTCAGTATTTTAGTTCAACCATTTCCTCTTCATTCATTTAACTGGGGACTACTACAAAAAGAAACATCTGTTCACCTTGGGAAGCTCTTCCCAGTTCCTCCCTTATCCTATTATTCCTGCCTCCATGTTGGTGATGAATGCCATTTCCTCTCAGTCCCCTGGACCGAGAACATCTACACTTAGTAGTTCCCAGGCTGGTTGGCTCATGCTTCTGCCAGGAAAGGCAGAGGATAATAGAGTTGTGGGTATAAAAAGACTTTTCCCAGTGACTAAACTGGGTTATAAGGAAAAGGTTTAAAATTTTGCTTCCAGCCTCAACTGGCTTGCCGCCTGCCATGCTTTCCAAAAAGTCTGACAAAAGGGATGAGCCTCTCAACAGAATAGTAAAGCAACAGTACTCCCACTTTCTCCCTATCTGCTGTAGATGTGAATTTAAGAAGGATCCAGATGGATGATGGAATCTTCCAATACTCCTTTCAGCATCCCCATATATTAGTAAAGTTCTCATTTATTCGATAGGGTTGTACTTAGTATGTAATAGTTATTGGCTGGGACTCTTACATTGAAATACGTGAATCTCTATGCTTTGCAGGCTACTGATGCTCTAAAGAAAATATATAAGGAGTTTCCTCAACTATACAATAATAGCATCGTCTGCTCTTTCTTGCCAGAAGTTATCTATAAGGTAAAATTCAGGATTTGTATTGTACATAATACTGTCTTAGTTGATGGTGATAACAGAAATGGGCCAAGTAAGCATAAGATAGATGCCTGTTAAATGGAACTGAATTTCAGTTAAGAAATTCCTCTTTTGAAGTAAGTCAAGCAGAGAAAGAATTATCATATGGTTTCACTCATACGTGGAACTTACATAAGCAATAGCACGGAGGACCATAGGGGAAGGGAGGGAAATCTGAAGGGGGAGAAATCAGAGTGGAAGACGAACCATGAGAGACTATGAACCCTGGGAAACAAACTGAGGGTTTCAGAGGGGAGGGGTGTGAGGGGAGGGGGTAACAGGGTGATGGGTATTAAGGAGGGCACGTGCTGTGATGAGCACTGGGTACTATACATAACTAATGAATCATTGAACACTACATCAAAAACTAATGATGTACTATACAGTGGCTAACTGAACATAATAATAATATAAAAAAATTCCTCTTTTAACAAGAGAAATTCAGAAATGAGAATGAACTCATACCCCATTTTAAAATACCATGATTCCTCTTTAAGCCCCTTTTATATTGTTTACAGGCTCATTCAGATTAGTAAACATTCTCAGAACAAAGAATTATGTAGCTCTTCATCTCACTAAGTAACAGAATATACCTTTTAAAAAAAATAACTCTTAATGATGGAGAATTTAAAATATGCACAAAAGTCGATGGTAGTAAAATGAGCCCCTGTTTAACTGTGATCCAGCTTGTTTCATCCATATCTCCATTCATCTACCCCAGTGTTATTTTGAAGTAAATTCCAGAGATCATTTCATCCATAAAAATTGTTAAGTATCTTTAAAAAGTGATTCCCTTTTTTTTTAAACTATAGCCACAATACAGTCATTACCCCATCTAAAACTATTACTAAGTCCTTAAGATCATGAAATATCTAGTCAATATATAAATTTTTATTTGTCTCAGAAATATAAATGGGTTTTTGTTTTTCCTAATTGTTAATTTGAATCAGGACCCAGCTAAAGACTACATACTATAATTTAAATCTTAGAACCTGTAAGTTCTCCTTTCCCCCCCCACCTTGTGATGTATTTATTGAAGAAACCAGGTTGTTTTGTAGAGTTTACCCAAGTCCAGATTTTGCTTCCTATGTCATGATACAGTTTAACACATTCTTTTTCTGTATATATTTCCTGTAAATCGGTAGTGAGAGCAAAAGGCTTGATTAGTGGAGGTTCATTTATTCTTGGCAAGATAATCTCATAGGTAAGGGTATTTTTTCATCAGGAGACACATAACATCTGATTAACTCTTTTGTTGTTGTGTTGTCGTTTGCAACGTCAGTGGCCAGCTCTCAATTTACTAGGGGTTGCAAAATCTTTAATATTTTAATTCTATCATTTCTTCATGTATTATTTAGGGGTGCCTGGCTGGTTGTGAGTTCAAACCCCACATTGGGCGTGGAGCCTACTTAAAAATAAAGAAAGAAACTGTCATTTATTATTTAGTTATGCATTTGGCAAATAAATGCTAATCTTGTCCTTTACTTACCAGTTTCCAAGATAATGTGTTGGTTCTGTAGCACTCTTCAACAGTGACCAACAGAGTGTGCATTTAAAATTTTACAGTGAGGGTGGAACCTATCCACATATAAACTGTCATTGAGATGAATAGGGTCATGGGGCTTTCAGACATTTGGATCAGTGTTTCCCAATCTTACTTGACCACAGAGGCCTTCAAAATGTTTGCTACATTGTCCAGAGGAGCACAGAGCATAGAGTGAAACATCCACATCTTCCTATTTCTCCTTGTCCTTCCCAATCACTGCCCCTACTTCTCTCTCTGCTCTTTTCTTCTCACTTCCTTCTCACTCCACTTCCTTCTCCCCCCCACCCCCACCCCAACAAGCCTGTCTCAGTCATTTTTCTCTGGAAAGGATCAAAAGCTAACCAGCCCATCTGGAAATGATCATGGTTCCATCCTCACTGAGTTCTAATTACTTATCTCTGGCCAAAGTTTAAATTGATAACCAAATGAAAGTTTGTTCTTGTGACATTATGAAAATTTGACCCTGAGATTGTAGTTTACTCCTTTTAAAGGTAAGGACTTCGTGAAGGAAGTGTTCTTATTTATACTGTATATTAAATGCTTTACATCCATTACATTATTTACTGAAAGGATTTATGTCTATTTAGTAGACATGGGGGCCAGGGTACCATTATGGCCACTTCATCAGAATGAGAAAAATGAGAGGTATTGGACTTAAGATATGATACTTATTTTAATTTCCAAAATTGCTTTTCAGATGAGACAAACAGATCAGAATGTAGTAACGGCATTAACTCATAGACCTTGGAGCCTTAGCCATACAGGAGATGGGAAACCACGCTATGATGTTTTCTGGAAACAGTCCATGTTTGCGGTAATGGACATTTTGCTCGATTGGAGTATGCATAATATCCTGTGGTACTTGTGTGGAATTTCAGCTTTCCTCATACAAAAGGATTTTGTATCCCCGTAAGTTGGAAGGTTTTTTATCTTCTCCTGACACATTTCCTGAAATGCTCTTCTTGGAAAGGAAGGATTAACAGTGGGCATCCTGGATTGGATTTCACCCACAAAGCCCACCATACCTTTATTAAGGTGGAATGCCACTAGCTTCTTAGGTGGGAAGAGTTCAGGCATATTGCCCTGTTTCCAAAATAAGTTGGTCAAATATTCTTAGTTTTTAGTGCACTTTAAAATATATATATACCTGGGGCGCCTGGGTGGCTCAGTCGGTTAAGCGGCTGCCTTCGGCTCAGGTCATGATCCCAGGGTCCTGGGATCGAGCCCCATGTCGGGCTCCCTGCTCAGTGGAGAGTCTGCTTCTCCCTCTCCCTCTGCCTGCCTCTCTGCCTACTTGTGCTCTCTCTCTATCTCTCTGTCAAATAAATAAATAAAATCTTTAAAAAAAAATAAATAAAATAAATAAATAAAATATATATATACCTAAAAAAAGAAAAAGAAAAAATAGAGGTGCCTGTGTGGCTCAGCCATTGGGCGTCTGCCTTCAGCTCAGGTCATGATCTCTGGGTCCTGGGATCGAGCTCCTCATCGGGCTCCCTGCTCAGCGGGTAGCCTGCTTCTCCCTCTACTGTTCCCCATGCTTGTGCTCTCTCACTCTCTCTGTCAAATAAATAAATGAAGTCTTTAAAAAAAAAAAAAGAAAAGAAAAAGAAACCTTCCAAAATCTGACGAAAGAGAGATTACATGTCCTTGTGACTGACTCCCTTTGAAAACCAACATAGAGTCCAGGGCGGAGACACCCTGTGAGTGCCTGCCTGCCTTACCCCTCCCACCTTTCTTCCTGCTCTGCTCCACACTACAGAGACTTCGCACCATTGCTTCCAAGAAAACTTTCCATTCCCTACCTGCTAGCAATCTCTGACCTTTACTGTGGCAGTTTTATAGCTGTGTATTTTAGCTGATCAGAGTTGTTAGTTTCATATTATTTCAGGCATGCGTGTGTTCAAGTCAGTCAGTATTTGGTGTCTGCCCACAGTATTGTAAAGTATTATATTAATAAGCTGAAGATGCTATGGTAAAGAAAACCATGGTCCGCCCTCATGGAATTTATAGTCAAGTAGAAGAGATAGTTGCTCATCAAATTAAAAATCCAATAAATATAAAAGTACAACTAAGATAAATGCTATGTAGAGAAAACAGTGTACATATATACTATGTAATTTGACCTAATCAGGGGAGTTAGGGAAAACATCCCCAAGGAGATGACAACTAAGCTAAGGTTAGGAGGGTGAGTAGGAATGGGGTGGGAGGGTGGAGATCCAAGTCAGAGGGGAAACACATGCGAAAGTGTTACGGCAGGAAAGAGCCTAGTTCTTTCAAGAATTGAAAGAAAATCCATATTCTATCACACAGAAAGGAAAGGGGAAGTACAGTATAAGACGAGGCCAAAGAGAGGGTGGGATAAGCCAAGTACAGCCTCCAATAAGACCTTTTTTTTTTTTTTTGGTGGAGGGTGTCTTTAGCAAGTCACTGAAATGTTGTAACCTGGAGCAATGTGGAAGAGGTTCTGGTGCTGGGTTTTGGAACACTCCCTCTGATTGCACACAGAGGCCCAGTTAAGAGGCTCTTTTGGGGCACTATTATTACTCAGTGAATACCATACTTAGTGACCATTATAGATTCCTGGAATAACTGGTCCTTATTCTAACAGGATGGGTTTTTCCTCTTCCTCCAGGGACTACTTGAAGAAGTGGTCAGCCAAAGGCATTCAGGTTGTTGCTTGGACTGTTAATACCTTTGATGAAAAAAGTTACTACGAATCCCATCTTGGTTCCAGCTATATCACTGACAGCATGTTGGAAGACTGTGCATCTCAGTTCTAGAATTTTCCCCCATGGAGGAAACATGGGTACAGAAGCTGCCTGCTGGCCTCATGCAGGGATATCAAAATACCTTTGTGCTAGCCCAAGCCCTGGGGAATCAGGTGGCTCACACAAGCAATAGTCGGTATTTGCATTTTTACCTGAACCAGAGCAAAACCTGATTTTGCTTTGCTTGCTCCATGGAATGCCTGAGTTCAACAGTGTTGCTCTTGAAAATCTGGGTCTGCAAAAAGTCACAACAACTCCTGCCCCAACCTAGCTGAGGCATACACCGAGACCCAGTGAGGATAAGCACAGATCAAGTTGTGCAGTTTGGGGATGCAGATGCAAATGCATGGGAAATGCATGATCACTCAAAGTTGACATTTTAAAACTTGACACACTTATGTAATTTACTTATTTAAAATATTTGTATTCAGCTACATTATCAATGTACTATAGACATCAAACTTGTGACCATACTAATAAAATCATTAAAAGGAGCACTAAGGGAAAGCTGTACCAAGCATCATGCCCTGAGACATAAGGAATTTAGGGAAGCTGCTCTCTGCAATCCAGGGACCAGAGGAAACAGCCCCTGGTGAGGCAAAGAAAATGGTAGGTAAGTGTTGATTCCAGTGCAAGGGATTGTTATGGTATCTTGAAATAACTACGGACCACTAGAGGGCAGGGTTATGCTCATTGGGGCAACTCTAGGACGGATGACAGTGGAACTGCAAGAAACATCCAAGAACATCTAGGCTTATCCTCCTTTTACAAATGAGAACACCGAAACCTGTGGAAGGAAAAGGTCTTTCTCAGATATGACACAGCTGGTAACATAGCAGAGCCTGATCTCATAAAACTAAAATTTCCTACTGTTTGCCGGGAACTTCAGTGGTTTAACATGTATCATCCCAAACCCCAGAAAATCTTACAGAGATACTACTCTCCTTTTATGAATGAGGAGACCAAGGCACTGCAAACATTTTTTTTTATTCTTATGTTAATCCCCATACATTACATCATTAGTTTTAGATGAAGTGTTCCATGATTCATTGTTTGTGCATAACACCCAGTGCTCCAAGGGCACTGCAAACTTAAAGTCACTTACCGAAGGTCTCAGAGTCCTTGGTGCCACTGAGATTCAAATCCAAGCCAGTCTAATTCCAGAGCCCTTGCTCTTAACCTTACTTGCCCTGTCTGCCTGTATAACGCAGAGCCCTTAATTCCCAGCTCTGTGCTCTTTTCCACTTAAGCTTCCAGGGGTCTTCCTGTGTACTTAAGTAGCAACATCTAAAATGAAATTGAGTCGGGGCGCCTGGGTGGCTCAGTCAGTTAAGCATCTGACTCTTGATTTCAGTTCAGGTCATGATCTCGGAGTGGTGAGATGGAGCCCCACATTGCACTCCTCGCTGGTCGTGTAGCCCGCTTCAGATTCTCTCTCCCTCTGCGCCTCCCTGCTCGCACATGCGTTCTCTCTCTCTCTCTCTCAAAAAAAACTTCAAAAAATTGCAAAGCCGTCTGTCTCCTGTAGCTGTCCCTGCTCCCACCTTCAGCCCCATCTGTAGCCTGGACCACAGGCCCTCAGCTGAGTCATGACTTCCCTCCTGAGCCCCATTGGGTCACCAGTCTCACACTCGCAGCTGCCAGACCAGCAGTCCACACGGCTAGATGGCAGACGCACAGGCTGTCCTGCTACAGTCGGTGTTGGCAAGGGCACGATGGATGGGGCTTGGGACGTTTTCCATCAACATTTACAAAGAAGTTTTCTTGAATCCAAAAACAACAGGACAGATTTATTCAATGAATGGAACAAATATCTCAACTGTCTATACTTCCATATCACGCCACGACTAGAACGGCAAGAGGAGGACGGGAGCACAAAGACAAAACACTTCTGCAGACTGAATCCCCACTTTGGCAAGCAGACTACACAGCAAGCAACGAGGGATTCTCGGGGGCAGTAGAGAGATCCCTTCTGTTGTGGGAATACCTCTTGAGAGCCAGGAGTTGTTTCTTGACCTTTGTCCCAAATCCATTTTGCCCTTGACTCAGGCCCAGTGAAGGATTTAGATCCAGTGCTAAGATGTTGGGTCCCTGAAGAGTGGAGAATTTGGGTGAAGAAAGAAGGTGTTAATACTACCATTGAGCAGGGCGCCTGGGTGGCTCAGTTGGTTAAGCGACTGCCTTCGGCTCAGGTCATGATCCTGGAGTCCCGGGATCGAGTCCCGCATCAGGCTCCCTGCTCGGCAGGGGGTCTGCTTCTCCCTCTGACCCTCCTCCCTCTCATGCTCTCTGTCTCTCATTCTCTCTCTCGCAAATAAATAAAATCTTAAAAAAAAAAAAATACTACCATTGAGCATTGGAAGGCTTAATATAGGAATTAAAAACAGGACTTGGGATCAGGGAAAACTAAATCCGATTTTATGTTTAGCAATTTAATAGCTCTATGACCTTGGGCAAGTTCCTTATTATCTGTAAAATAGGGACAAGATTTTATTTACTTTTGAGAGAGAGAGCACGAGTGGGGGGAGGGGCAGAGGGAGAAGCAGAATCCCTGCTGAGAGCAAACCAGATGCAGGACTCATCCCAGTACCCTGGGATCATGACCAGAGCCCAAGGCAGACACTTAAGAGACACCCAGGTCCCCAAAATAGGGGCAGTATTGGTACCAGCCTAGGGGGGTGGCTGATTAAATGACCGAGTGCATGTAAAAGACATGTAAAATGTTATTAATAACATTTACGGACTCCCTAACATGTACTAGACACTTTCAAATACTTTCCATGTGTTTGCAACAACACTGTGAGGTTGCCGCCATCACAATCCCACTGTATTTTTTAAAAAGATTTATTTGAGAGAGAGTGCCCGGAGGGAGGGGGTTGCACAGAGGGAGAGAGAGAATCTCCAGCCCTCTCTGCGCTGAGCACAGAGCCCGACGCGGCACTCAATCTCACCACCCTAAGATCGTGACCAGAGCCAAAACCAAGAGTCAGATGCTTAACAGACTGCGCCACCCAGGTGCCCCACAATCCCACTTCATAGTGAAGGAGACCAAAGCACAGGGAAGTTAAGTGACTTGCCCAAAGTCACACACCAGTAGTAGCGAAAAGATTTGGTCCAGGTGATACAATTCCAGAGCTCACACTCTAAACCCCTTCCTATCCTCGTGTCCAGCCCATAGCAAGGACTCACTAATCAGAAACAATCATTCCCAACACCTATTATGGTGCCTGTCACATAGTTCAACATGTTTGTTGAAGGAATGAATTATGGGATAGCCAAGTGGAAACTCCTCAAGGAAACTAGAGGTACAGACCTAGTGTGAAGTGGGAGTTGTAGACAAATGATTCAGGATTCAGCAGCATCAAGGGGTCATCCAAAGTCATGATAGATAGCATTCTTTTTTTTTTTTTTTAAAGATTTTATTTATTTGACAGAGCGAGATACACAGCGAGAGAGAGAACACAAGCAGGGGGAGTGGGAGAGGGAGAAGCAGGCTTCCTGCTGAGCAGGGCTTGATCCCAGGACCCTGAGATCATGACCTGAGCCAAAGGCAGATGCTTGACGACTGAGCCACCCAGGTGCCACCGATAGACAGCATTCTTTCCAAGAAAGTCAGTACAGATAAAAATTGCACCCTCTGCTGTTCATTCAACTGTTCCTCGGCCCTCAGGATGCCACAGACAGGTACTGGGAAAAGACTATCTCAAAAGGCTTAAGAAAGCCACTACTGAGTTAACAATACTCATTTTCTCATTTGGAGATCAGTGTCTGCAATCCTGTTTTGACAAGAATTTCACCAAGACATAAATACTCCATTTTTGTTAGATGCAAACTTCTAAATAAAATTATACCTACCATTTCCTAAAGTGGGAATAGTGTTTCAACGGGACAATAAACCACAGCTTTGAGGACAAATAAGGGTGAGAATTAATGAAGTTTTCCAAACATCCATGCAAACCTTTAGCTCGGAGGGATGGTTACTATAGTGCAAGGTTGTTTGGTTTCTTTGATCACAACTACTGAGAATCGATGACCTTGTATGTTCTATTACCAAGCTAAATTATGCTCAGAATCTATCTGATTAGCAGAGTTTTACCTGTATTACCAAGTATTACAAACACGTTGGAGATCAGCTAGGCACAATGGTTCTCAAAAGACACTGTCCTTTGAGACATTTATTCAATATCTGCTTAAGGGGTAACTTGTTAGAAATGCAGACTCTCAGAGCCCATCCCACAACTACTGAACCTCAAACTCCGCACATCGCTCAGGATCTGTTTCTTTCTTTTTTTTTTTTTTTAAAGATTTTATTTATTTGACAGAGACACAGCGAGAGAGGGAACACAAGCAGGGGGAGTGGGAGAGGGAGAAATAGGCTCCCCGCCGAGCAGGGAGCCCGATGCGGGGCTTGATCCCAGGACCCTGGGATCATGACCTGAGCCGAAGGCAGATGCCCAACGACTGAGCCACCCAGGCGCCCCTCAGGATCTGTTTCAACAAGCCTTCCAGGTGGTTCTGATACTTGCTCCAGTCTGAGAACCACGAAGCCAGAGAAAAATCCAAAGTCCTCAATTCTACCACTAGCTGTGAGACCTTAGACAAATCACTTAACCTGTGTGTGCCTAACTTTTCATCTGTCAAGTGGGGATCATATTTGCACTAATTGTCTTAGAGCAATGATGTTCAAATGAGGGGGGGGGAATGGAAGTGATTTGAAAAAAATGTGTTAACAGTATAATATTTTAATGAAGATAAAAATTAAAAATGTGGAGGTGCTCTAATACCAAACTACTCAGGGCATGGTGCTCAGACCCACAGCACTAGATAGAAATACAGACTCTCGGGCCCCATCCCTGACCTCACAAATTAGAATCTGATTTTTAACAAGAGCCCAGGTGATGGAGGTGGGCGAAGGACGGCACAGGTGGAAGCCATTACTTGTACCAGGCAGGTGTGCAGTCATGAGCCAAGCCAGAGGGGGCCCCCTGCTCCACACCTGAGCTTCTCTCAGGGGCCATCTCACGGTTGATCAGATATGTAAACGTCCTGGAAGAGTTCCAACTTTTGGGGCGCCTGGGTGGCTCAGTTGGTTAAGCGACTGCCTTCGGCTCAGGTCATGATCCTGGAGTCCCGGGATCGAGTCCCGCATCGGGCTCCCTGCTCGGCAGGGAGTCTGCTTCTCCCTCTGACCCTCCCCCCTCTCATGTGCTCTCTCTCATTCTCTCTCAAATAAATAAATAAAATCTTTAAAAAAAAAAAAAGAGTTCCAACTTTTGAGAATTTAGGGAGATGTCTGTGAAGTGCTACAATAGGGAGACAATTGCTATTAATGAGCTGACTTCTTACCACCTGCCCTCAATTCAAAGATTATAAAAACATGTCAATCATATATTATTTTAGTCACTCCTTTTGTAATTGAACTTCGAACAAAATCATCTCATTGCCTCAGAAATGAACTGGGCCATTCACGGCGGCCACGTAAAGGATCAGATCCTGCAGAAATTTAAGAGGTTACCTTTTTTTATACTTAAAATTATAGGGGTTATCCAGCTTTCAAGTGACTGTTGGAAAGCATAGGTTCCTTTTATCATTTTGTACTAATGAAATAAGGGTTGGAAGAGGAGGATGGGGACTGTTCCCTAATGCAATATTGGGTTGGTTTTTTTTTTTTAAGATTTATTTATTTGAGAGAGAGAGCCCGAGCACGCGAGCACGGGGAGTGGAGGTGGGGGCGGCGCAGAGAGAGTCTTAAGCAGACTCCGTGCTGAGCGCAGAGCCCAACACAGGGCTCAATCTCATGACCCCGAGATCACGACCGAGCCGAAACCAAGAGTTGGACACCCAACCAACTGCTCCACCCAGGTGCCCCTCCCTAATGCAATATTCTGAGCTCCCTATTTGCATGTTCAGGTGGCTTTTACGGTCAGGCAAGTTTGGGAAGAAGTACAGCAGTGCCCCCTTATCTCTGGGCGGATGTCGGAAGCCCTGGATAGTACCGAACCTGATATATACTATGTGTTTTCCTAGCACACACACCTATGCGAAAGGTTAATTTAGAAATCAGGCCCAGTAAGACAATAATAACAGCAACAATATGCTGTAATACAAGTTCCGTACATGTAATCTCTCTCAAAATATTGTCCTGTACTCACCCTTCTTCTCGTGATGCAAGGCGATGAAATGCCTGTGTGATGAGATGAAGTGAGGTGAGGGCCGTAGGCGCTGTGACAGAGCGTGAGGCCACTAGTGACCTCCTGACAACTGGTCAGGAGGAGGATCATCTGCCTCCTGGCTGCAGCTGACCATGGGTCATCGAAACTTCAAAAAGCGAAACCGTGGATACGGTATTCTAGACCCTGGCTCACTAGTTCTCAGCCCTGGCTTTCCACGGAAACCATCCAGGGAGCCTTAAAGAATAAGCACAGGTGCCTGACTTAGTTGGTCTAGACTGGGGCTCGGGCCTGGTGGTCAGCTGCCCCTGTGATTCTGAGTGCAGCCAGCACTGAGGACCCTGATGCCTAACGGGGGTCCCTGAGAGGACTGGGAGAGTTAACCCCTATTATAAAGCCGAACTGTATTGACCCAAAATTCATATGCTGGAGATCTGAACCCCCAAATGCCTCAAAATGTAACCATTATCTGAATATATGGCCTTTAATTAGGTGAATAAGCTATATTAAAGCCATTAGGGTGGGACCTAATCCAATCTACCCAGGGTCCTTCTAAGTAGAGGAAATTCGGACACATAAAAGTACATGCAAAAAAATGGGGCGCCTGGGTGGCTCAGTTGGTTAAGCGACTGCCTTCAGCTCAGGTCATGATCCTGGAGTCCCGGGATCGAGTCCCGCGTCGGGCTCCCTGCTCGGCAGGGAGTCTGCTTCTCCCTCTGACCCTCCTCCCTCTCATGCTCTCTGTCTCTCATTCTCTCTCTCGCAAATAAATAAAATCTTAAAAAAAAAAAAAAGTACATGCAAAAAAAAAAAAGGTACATGCAGAGGACACAGCAAGAAGGTGGCCATCTGCAAGCCCAGCAGGTAGCAGAAGGAAACCAAAACTGTGGACACTGAAAAGGACCATTACCTTGGACTTCCCCACCTCCAGGAATGTGGAAAAATAAATTTATGTTGTTTAAGCCAGCCCATCTGTGGTATTTGGTTATAGCAGCCCTAGCAAGCCAACACATTCCCTATCTCAAGCTCAAGGGTTTTTTGTTGTTGTTTTGTTAATTTTTTAAAAAGATTTTATTTATTTGAGAGAGACAGAGCATGAGCCGGGGGCAGGGAGGGGGGGCAGGCAGAGGGAGAGGGAGAAGCAGACTCCCCACTGAGCAGGGAGCCCAATGCAGGACTTGATCCCAGGACCCCAGGATCATGACCTGAGCCGAAGGCAGACATTTACCCGACTGAGCCACCCAGGCGCCCCTCAAGCCCAAGTTTTAAAAGCATCTTCACATCCAAATGTGTGTGATACCTACAGATTAGATCTTTCTCCTTTGTTTATAGCTCCAGGAGAAGCAGGAGTTGACCCAAGCCATGGAGGCAAATGGCGAAGCATTCCAGATATAAGCCCTTTGCATAGGGTAAATAAGCAAAAATGCTACTTACAGAAGTTCATATTTTAGTGGAGAAGCCAATGAAGCACAAAACAGAGTTAAGGTGACACAGGGGGGAAAAAAACCACTTCAAGCATCAATTCAGTGGGCTGCCTTCACTGACCCCACCGACAAGTTAAGTCTCCCCATAGTCCCCTGGGCTTCTCTTTCACAGCATTTATCACAATTACAATTAATTACTATTTAATTATTAATTTCCTGTCTAAATTAATCTGCTAGACAATAAGCACAGGAGAGCACAGACTGTGTCTTGATTTGCTCACCATCTTATTCATGACTACTTGGCACGTATTTGTTGAATGAATGAATGAACACTACTAGTAACCACTAGCAGGGATAACACCAAAAAAATTAACTCAGTTGATGAAATTTAGTTGATGAAATGAGCTAACGACTAAATAAGTGAACGAAAACGTGAATCGATGACTGAGCATTGATTGGATGCTTGTGTTTCAAACACATGTTAAATGTTGTCAAAATTCAGTTCCAATTACATTTCATGGTAGTGATTACACAAGAGGGGACTTCTCCCCTGAGTAATTTGGTCAATTCCACCTTTCTGCTGGATGCTTCAGTTCTAAGTACAGTCACATGCCTTGTGAATCATTTGGCAAATCTGCAAAAGAAACTCTATGTTGGAGCACCTGGCTGGCTCAGTCAGAAGAGCGTACCACTCTTGACTTCAGGGTCCTGAGTTCAAGCCCCACAATGGGTGTAGAGATTACTTAAATAAATAAAAACTTTTCAAAAAAGAATGCTCTATATACATATGTGTGTGTATACACACACACACATATATATCCATTCCACACACACATATACATACATACATGTTTCACACATCACCGCTGATTCCATGTTCGATTCAACATAAGACTTTGATGCTGACTCATGTATCAACCTCACAAGGGTAGAGTCCCCGTCCACACCCACACCAACCCCAGGTCAACCCCAAAGACTCATACTTGATATGCAATAAAGTTTGTAGATAAGACCTCTCGTTGTAGTTCACCTTTGGGTAACATGGGGTGGGACAGATGTAGTTCAAAGTCACAAACAAATGCAGGTTCCCCAATTCAGAGGCCTCACATCCCTGATTGAGGATCCCATTTTTATTCAGGCTGGACCATTTGTCTGAGCACCGGTTTCCAAACCTTTGCCAGGTCCGGGAGTAGAGATTTCTAAGGACCAATAATTCATATGCACATCTCTTAAAGACTGAATACATAATTCCCAGGTTATCTCTTCTGGGTCTTTAGGAACCAGTTTAAATGTTACAATAGGCTTTATTTTAAAATTCCGAATATTTTATCTTGGAAAATTAGCAATCCAGGTATAAAAAACCAGCAGGGAATGGCCAAATTTGCTTGAGTATATACACTGGGGTCAGTTTCCCGTCCTGGCTAATGGCTTGAATTCCCCTCCTGGGAAGCTTAGAAAGGCCCGAGTGTCTTTTCATTTGATTGGTGTCTGGCTGCCGCAATAAACATCACGCCTTTGAATTCTCTTCTTGAACTGATCGCCTAAATCGCAGGTCTAGGTTGGACACGGAAAAGAGAAGTTAGCCCAGATGCACACTGCCTCATGTCTCCAAGGGAAAGACCAAATTTAAGATCCCATGGCTTCTCACACCTCCCGCCTTCTGTTACGGTTCTGCAATATTCTCCCCTTGAACTCCCATCATTGGGTGCCATCAGTAAATGCTATCCCAAAAAGATAGATGGGTTTGTTTGAGTCCTCCCCCGTATTCATTCCCCTCTGGCTTCAGCTCCTGATTTTCCTTGGGAAGCCACCCTTCCCGAACATTCTCAGTCCCTGTGGTCTGTTTGGTTGCACCACCTCTATCTACAGATCTCCGATCTGGCCACTGAAATAATCACATTTTCATGGCCACAGTAATTGGTTCGCGTACATCACCCAGTCAGATCCAATGGAACACACTGAGAATTCTGGGTCTCTCATTCTTTCCCACTAGACTTGAATCTGAGAAGGTACAAGAGGCTGATAAAAGCATCTTGCAATTGTGAGGAAGAGCCTATTTGAGAAAGGAGCTAACATGGAAAAGAACGGAACAAAAAAAAAAAAAACAGGTTCTGGTGACATATTGTGAGTCTCAGCTTCTGGCCATGCCTCAAGAAAGAATTATTCTTGGATTTTTGCTAAAGCCAGTTTGGGTTGGTTCTTTTAATTGAAAGAGTAACTGATGCATGAGCAGTTGTGACCCTCCATCTTGGGATATATCACTTGGCTACACTGGGTCTCCTTCAATGCCAATTTGGTTACTCACCACGAGCAGCATCATGTTCCCTGACAGGTAAAGGGCCTGGTTGCTGAAAGGGAATAAAACAGGTGGCCTCATCACTGGAAAAGAATTCGACTCAGGTCCTGTTGCATAGTTGGTGGGATCTGTGAGCCCCCACCATTTTAAAATTAAGATGTGACAGATGAAAACCAAGGCTCAGCCACAGACAAAGCGAAAGTGTTTTGTTTGGTCTTTTAGGGAAAGTGATTCCATTAATTTATTCATTAATTTCACAGACATTTACTGAGCAGCTACAATATGCCAGGTAATGTATTAGGGCCCAGGGCTGGAAGGGTACAGACAGGGTCTCTGCCTGCATAGGATTTAGAGTCAGGCCTCTAGATCCTTTATCTACATCATGCTGATGGTATTAATTTGCACAGATAGTAAATGGCATGGCATGGCGCTGTCTTCTGACAAGATCCTAATTTCCAAAAACTAGCGGCATGTGAATTAAGGTAGGTTTACTGTTTATCTATATTTTCCGGGACACCAAGGAAGCCAGCATGGGCTTTGGACTTAGAGCAGGGTTTCAGACACCTCTTACACCCTCTTGGTAAGCATGAAATTGGTAAAATCTTCTTAAGAGTATGATATGGTAACATCTATTAACATTATCATGTGCATGCCCTGTGGCAAAAATACTCACATAAAATAATTAAAACAAGAATGTTTCATTACGGTTTTTAGTATTAGAAACAAAAAACCTGGAAACAACCCAAATGTCCAAATATGTACAGACTGAAACAATGTCAGAAATATAGCATGAAGCGATGAGGGATGGGGTTATGATACTATGTGTACAGTATAGCCCCATTTTTCTAATAAATTAATAAACAAAAGTGCTAGTAGATGCATGTATATTTGCAGATGCCTAAGGGAAAAGATCTGGAAGAGTCTACACTGAACCATTAACACAGTGGGGTAAGATTTCAGGGTACTTTCCTTCTCTGTGGGATGTACTTCTGGATGACTGGATTATACAAAAGATGCATCCAAGCCCCATGAGGGCCTTCACCATAACCCCAGCACCGAGAACAAGGGTCAGCATGGAAAGGGTTGAATAAATATTATTCGTTAAATAAAAAAATACAGAAATGTTTAAACATAGAAAGTGAAGTGCCCTTATGTTATTCTAGTTTTCTGACGTACATTTCATGAGGAGGCAAGTCTGTGTCACAAAGACCCCAAGGCGACTTCCTGTCTCACCTCTACATCTCTCCTTTCCATTGTGAACGAGGTGGTGTTTGTTCTCTTCTCCATATCCTGCAGCTTGGTCAACTTTTCTATCAGGAACATTTTATCTTTGCCCTCCTGCCAAGAAGGAGAACAAAAACATGGAAGATGGTGTGAGGTCAAGAAGCAAATGATGGAAAGAAGGTTGATTTTTTTTAGGCAGGTAGGGTCCCAGACACAGGATAGAGACTGCCACTGTGTTTTCTTTTTTTTTTTAAGATTTTTTTATTTATTTGAGGGCAGTGGGGGAAGGGCAGAGGGAGAGAGAGTCTTAAGTAGACTCCACAGTGAGCACAGAGCTCGATGTAGGGCTCGATCTCATGACCCTGAGATCATGACCTGAGCCCAGGCCCAGGACAAATGGTGTATAGTAGCCCCCTTCTTGGCATGCCCTCTGTCTCAGAACCCTGTCTGGGCACCCAGCATTGTTGCCGTGTCCTCTCACTGAGCATGTCAAAGCTTACAGCTCTGCATCTAGGGACATCAAACATATTGCACTTGTCAAAGTTATCAGTGTCAATGGAGTAGACCCAGATAAAGAATTCTCAAATTGGGAAGGGAAACTGAGGAAGGGGGTATGTCTTCCCCAGAAGCATGAATCACTTACCTGTGAATCTGCTGCAGATGGGAGGGTGGAATATTCCACCAGTATTGAAGTGGGCTAGCAAGCACCACTGATGGTCTGGCCAGTCTAGATCAATCCCATTTCCCATGCCCTTGTTTCTCCTCAAACTTTCACCCAACAATTATTGAGCATCCAACAATTATTGCTGTGGTATATGCTTCATAATAATTTTCTATTTCCCTTATTCCTTCTACATTTATTCACTAGAATTCTGCAAGGAAGAGCTATCCTTGGGAATTGGCATTTTAAACGAGTCTGCTAGCTGTCTTGGATATAACCAACTTGTTTGAAAATTGCTGGTGTCTAGCCTCTGTTTCCATACTCTAGTGCCAATTAGAATTACCTGGAGAGCTTGCAAAAATTCGGACTCCTAGGATTTATCCAAAAGATCTTGACTCAAGGAGGCAAAGCTGCATGGTAGTTAAGAGTACAAACTTTGGACTTGCCCAGTTCAAATTCCACCACTTACTAGCCCTGTGACTTGGGGCAGGTCACTTCACTCTGTAAGCCTCAGTTTCCTTCATTTTAAAATAGGGATTAAAGATGTATACACCCCAGAGAGAGTAATAAAAGTTAAATGAGAAATTTTGTTCATTATTTAGCACATACCAGGCATCATGTAAGTGCTCAACAAATGTCATCTGTTGCCATTACTGGCTGGAGAGCAGGGTAATAGAAATTTGCATTTTTAATAAGCATCCAAGAGTTTCCAATGTAGGTGATCATACTTTGAGAAGGATTGTTACTGAGCCTATTCCTAGCCTCTTAGCAATGGGCCTGTCTTTGTGGTCCATCCTCTGGGCAAGAATTGCAAGCACACAGGCCTGGAGATGCTTCTGGTGCCTCGCTGAAATGATGCCATCTAAATTCCTCCCCAGTTTACTTGGCAGTGCCCTTACAAGAGAAGGTTTTCAAATCAAAACCCTCCCCTGTTTAGATCTTCTTAAGACTTGCCCAAAATATTCAAAGTGCTGCATCAGAAAAATACAGGCCATGCTTGCAGGAACAGGCAGGAGAAAGAACATAATTAATCCATGCCCTTTCTTTACACCATATAAAGGACCAACCCACGTGATCTGAAACCCCAAAGATTCAAGCAGAGAGAACCCTGGGGAATCCTGCTTCTTTCTCATGTTCTAAGATGTAAGTGTTCATGTCATAATTATGTTGGTATTTAGAAGGGAACCAGCCCAGTAGCAATGAGCAGACTGTGGTCTCTAAATACCATTTCACCAGGACTCCTTGAATAAATGTCTGATTCATGTTCTGGGACAGGTAATAAACAAGAAGGGCCAGGAACATCTTGTCCTTCCAGGTAGCAAGCAAGCTATCAAAGACTTCTGGAGTCATAAGGGGTCCCTGGGTGGCTCAGTTGGTAGTGGATGCCTTCGGCTTGGGTCATGATCCCGGGGTCCTGGGATCGAGGTCCACGTGGGGCTCCCTGCTCAGTGGGGAGCCTGCTTCTCCCTCTCCCTCTGCAGCTCCCCCTGCTTGTGCTCTCTCTCTCTGTCAAATAAATAAAATCTTTATTTTATTTTTTTTTAAAGCTTCTTTTTTTTAAAGACCTTATTTTTTATCTATTTGATAGAGAGAGACACAGCGGAAGAGGGAACACAAGCAGGGGGAGTGGGAGAGGGAGAAGCAGGCTCCCCACTAAGCAGGGAGCCCGATGCGGGGCTCGATCCCAGGACCCTGGGATCACGACCCGAGCCGAAGGCAGACGCTTAAGGACTGAGCCACCCAGGTGCCCCATAAATAAAATCCTTAAAAAAATAAAAAAGACTTCTGGGATCATGTCAAAGGAGCCCGAGAGCTAATCCAAAAGGACTTCCATTAACAAAGGATGAGACTATTTATGCACAAACAAATTATTATAATTGAAAGATGTCCAAGTATACTTAAATCTATGAATTCATAAGGACAATTTTAAAATCCTCACTGGCCACATTTGGAGGTTGCTAGGTGTAGTAGGTCTAACAGTATCTCCCTTTTATTTATTTTTTATTTTTTTTAATATCTCCCTTTTAAAAAGATATGTCCAAGTTATCCTAACCCCAGTGCCTGTGAATATGGCCTTGTTTGGAAATGAGGTCTTTGCAGACATAATTAAAGATTCTGGGATGAGATCCTTCTGGATGAGGATGAACCCTAAATTCAAGGACAAGTCCTTAGAAGAGAAGGAGAAACAGGCACACAGGGAAAAAGAACTTGCGAAGATGGAGGCAGAAACAGCAGCTAGGAAGCCCTGAGCCGAGGTGAGCCAGTGGCCCCCAAAAGAAGCTAGGAGAAGCATGGAGGAGATTCTCTCTCAGAGCTTCAGAAGGTACCAACCCTGCTGACACCTTGATTTTGGACTTCTGGCATCCAGAACTGTGAGAGAATAAATTTCCGTTATTTCAAGCCACCAAGTTTGTGGTTATTTGCTATGGCAGGCCCTAGAAAACTAAGACACTAGGATACCAACCCATCCTTTCAAAAACTGGTAAATAAAGGGGGAAAAATCATGCATCTATGTTGCCTTTCCTGTATAAATTGTATTACAAGGTAATCAAATAGTTGGC
>NC_138373.1:22258995-22292334 GCF_054177405.1 Leptonychotes weddellii
AGCCCCACATCCAGCTCCCTGCTCAGCGGGGAGTCTGCCTCTCCCTCTGCCTGCTGCTCCCCCCTGCTTGTGCTCCCTCTCTCTCTCTCTCTCTCTGTCAAATAAATAAATAAAATCTTAAAAAAAAAAGAAAGTGGCCTAGGAGTTTAGCAGGCTAGCACAAACTGGAAGGCTGAATTAGTCAGTTCATAAAACTGATAGCCAATTACCTGTGCAGGAAGTCAGTGCTATGAGCTGATGGACTGAGAGCTTTTAGATTTGGCTGAACAAGGAGAAGGAGGTTTTGAGTGCACAGCCCAAGGATGGATGGATGGATGGATGGAGGGAGGGAGGGAGGGAGGGATGGATGGAGAGATGGATGGATAAATGGATAGATAGATGAATGGAAGGATAATATGATATCTACTCTAAGATCATGAGTAGAAACTCTGAGAAACTCACTTCTTCCCTGGTGGTCAAAGGTTAAGAAACCAAACTCAAGGCAGAACAGCATAGAAATCTCACCTCTTCACCAGCCTGAGCCACAATGTTGAGCCAATAGTAACAAAGAATTCCAATGATTGATATTTTCAGAAAGATGTTTCTAGATAACAGAAGAGAAAACAACTATCATTACCTTCCATGACAGTCATTAGTACTGTTTGCCAATATGTCCTTTTGGTCATGTGGTAGGACTGAAATTTCTGCTCCCCTCTGGTTTGAGTGGGGCCATAGGGCTAGTTCTGGCAAATGAGTTGTGAGCAGAAGTGATGTGTGTCACTTTGTGTCACTTCTAGGCTGCAGCATTTAAATGCCAATGAGACTCTCTGGAACTCACTGTCTTCCCTCTGAAATGGCCATCAGCAATATTTGAGATGGTTGCTGCTCTCAGCCTGGATCCCGGCATGAATGACATGACCAAAACCCCCTGCCATCCACAAGGGTCATACAATATGAGCAAGAAATAAATCTTTGTGTTCTAAGCCACTGCCACTGAGAAGAGAGGGGATGTTTGTTACTGCAGCATAACCTAATTTATATCAACTGATATACCCTCTTTCGGTGCATCTCCAAACTATCTGATTTCACTTCTCATTGACTATAATAACAGTAAACATACATACTATTCACCGGGTGCTGACCATGGACAGTACACTGTGTTAAGAACTTTACTGAATCACCTTAGTCTTTACAAGTTAATGTTTACAACTTTATAACTCTTAATACTTACAACTCTATCATCACGTAGATAGTATTTTATGTCTATCTTACTGACGAAGAAACTGAAGCTCAGAGGTGAAACAATTTGTCCAAGGTCACACAGCTTCCGAGGGGCATGACAAAGATTGAAACAGAGGACCATCTGCTCTAACCCCCTGAGCTCTTAAACCCAGTCATTTTGCCTTAAATCAACACGTGCTGGTTTTAATAGGGCTTCAGCATTGGTGTGCCAACAATTGTGTGCCTCTAGGCCAGTGGTTCTCAAAGTGTGTCCTCCAACCCAGTAGCATCGGCCTCATCTGTAAACTTGCTAGAAAGGCAAATTTTCAGGCCCCACCCCAGAGCTACTGAATCAGAAACTCTGGGGACAGGGCCAAGCAATCCCTTCAGGTAATTCTGGTGTATGCTGAAGGTTGAGAATCATTGTGTTAGACAGTAAGTTTCATGAAGGAAGGAAACTGGATCTTTTCAATGCCAGATCCTAATCTCTTGCTCATATCTAGCTTGCAGTAGACCCTCAATATCTCCTGGATTAATGAGTTAGTGTACCTTTACTGCAGGGTAGCTCCACGTTAAACTTGAGAAAACATACTCATCTAAGCTGAGAAAAGCTCATCTTATATCAAAAAGAATTGCCTATTTCGAACCTTTCCCATTTCCTCTTCATGCAGAGAAGATTTTGAACATTTTGAATATTTTGTGAAACAGTACAAATGGCTGATGTCTGCGAAAAGTCCATTAACCTCTTTATGTGATCAGGAAAAACACAAATAGCAAAGTGATTGGTTCAAAATGGCCCACTAAGCACACAGGTCTACCAGCTCTCCATCCAAATTCTCCAAATGCTGTTGGAGAGCTGGTCAGGACTCAGATCTCAGAGGCATGGAAGGCAAAGGCTCTTGAATTGATCAGTAAAGAAACTCAATTTGCATTGGACAGACCTATTATTATAAACACCACCATAACCAGGAACTGGTCAGGGAACTAACCAGAAGAAGGAATAAGGACAAAATTTGGGTAATTTTATGCTTTGTTTATCGAAACCCTGGGTTCACCTCTAGCGCAAAAAGTGATGTGTGTCCCAGCCAATGAATTGCCAAAAGTACCCTCTCTACCTCCCTATGGGTGTCTGAATTACAAAAATGCCTCTCTTCCTCCCAGCTGAGGCAGTGGCTATCCGGGCTCACAGCTTGACTAATGGGAACACTGGATAAATTTCAGTCCCCACGCAGCTCCTCAGCCAGGAGCCTTTCTGCAGTCCACAACATACACATCTGTACATCTCATAACTGAGACCTATGTTAAACCTCAGGCTGATCGCAATCGGGAAAGATAAGCCCTTACTTTGAGCAAAAGGCAGATGGACTACTCCGTATTTCCTGAGCACCTTTTGGATTTTCTGGCAATGAGCCCCCACCACACGAACACACTCTATTCTTGGAACTCTTTCTGGAAAACAGCACTTTGGTACTTGAGCCTAACCCTTTCTAGCTCCCACCTCATTGCCCTCCATGGAAACGGAGGCTGGTGCTGGAGGCGGCGGACACACCTACCGGATCAGGAGGGCATAGACTTCGTGCCGTGGCATCTCGTACCGCTCCACGAGCCTGAACAGGGAGTAGAGGCGTGGCACTGCTAGGTTGATGCAGGACACAATGAAAGGCAGCAACAGTACTGCTCCAGGGTCCTTGTGCTTCTTCAGGAACTGCAGGGGATGGAAGGCAAGAACTGAGAGGCCGGGTGTGCACTGAACTCCTCTCGGCCTCCCACAGGCGACTGCCCACAATGGGGAAACCCCAGGAGTAGCTCCTCAGGGGTTCTTGGGCACTTACCCTGAGCCAAGCATCACCCACATGACTGTGTGTAATCCTCACGACAGCCCGGCAGGTGGATATGAATAGACTTACCTGATGGGCAAACTGAGGCCCAGAGAGGCAAAAATGCTTGCCCAGGGTCACCCACTAGGGGCTGGCAGATTTGAACCGGGTCCATGTGTCTTAGGGCCCTGAACGCAAACAGCCATCCTGTGACTTTACCATCCTCAGCAAGAGGTCTAGGGCCCCAAGAAGGTGCTCCCTGGCAGTCAGAGCAAAACCTTAAATCTGGTGAAACTACAGCACATGGGTATTGATCACTGTAGCATGTTTCCTCCCCTATCCTGGGTGGCCCTGTTCATCTTCACCGGGCTTTGCTGTCCTTGGGTGCTGAATTAGGGGAAAGGGGGGGCCTCTGCCAGCCCATGCCGTACCTTTGTATGAGGTCCAGAGAGACACCCCTTCCTTCATATGGATGTGACACCCTGGCATTTGGCTCAGAGTGGGGGCTAGGGTGCCCCTCTGCCAGGCATCCTTGGAGTAAGGGATTCCAGTGGATTTTTCTTCTGTCTCCCACTACCCCCTCCCCCACCCCTAGGCCTGACCCTGCCTTCCTTTACCTCTGGATGGTTTTGGAATGCCCCGCTTGCACTTTTGGCAGTATTTCTGTAGCCATAGATCCAAATGCCGCCCCCTCCCCATGCTTATAAGCCGCATGAGGAGCCAGAGACATAGCTTCTCTGAGCTTCTTTTCCCTGTCTGTATAATGAGGAGATTATCGTGTAACCCATAGAGTTATTTGAAGAATTAAATGAGAGCGAGGGCACCTGGGTGGCTCAGTCTGTTAAGCGTCTGACTCTCAACGTCGGCTCGGGTCATGATCTCAGGATCGTGGGATCGAGCCCTGCATCCGGCTCCATGCTCAGTGGGGAGTCTGCTTAAGATTCTCTCTCCCTCTGCCCTTCCCTCCACTCTCTCTCTCTCTAATAAATAAATCTTTAAAGAAAAAGAATTAAATGAGACCAAATAAGGCAAAGTCTGGCCCCTGAATAACACAGGTAGGACACCATTCACAGGAAATGATAGTTGCCAATGAGTATGACCCCTGGAGTGGTACAAGGTTGTTCCTGCCTGGCATAGAGCAGATGTTCAAACAACAGGAATGACTCCACTCTGCCTCCTCACCTCCTTAGCTGCCCTCCTTCACTTCAGGTGGGTGTAGAGGAAAGCTTCCAGGTGAAGAAGAAACTCACAAGTCTTCTTTATGCCTATAGCTGCCTGGTCACAGTTTGCATCCTAAGTAGACATTGCTAAGCCCTTAAGCCCTGAGACTTAATTTCCCCTCTTTCAGGGCACACCTTAACATGGTTAATGGCAAACCCTTAGATTTATATAATCCCACATCCATTTTCTTGCTGGCTTCTCCTTTACTTATTCAGCCATTTGGTTGAGCACCTATTATGTATGAGGTATTGAGTCTGGAGCCCTGCTACCAGACAAATGTATAAACAGGTATTTTCTTTTCTTTTTTTTTTTTTTTAAAGATTTTATTTATTTATTTGACAGAGAGAGCAAGAGAGCACAAGCAGGGGGAACAGTAGAGGGAGAGGGAGAATCAGGCTCCCCGCCAAGCAGAGAGCCCCATGTGGGGCTCGATCCCAGGACCTTGGGATCATGACCTGAGCCGAAGGCAGGCACTTAACCATCTGAGCCACCCAGGCACCCCCGGTATTTTCAATACCACGCGTGACAAGGGCACAGGAAAAGCCTGCAGAGTCAGGAACACTCAACTCAGTCTAGTGAAGGTGATGGTGGTGAGGAAATGACACTGTGCTGAGGTCTAGAGAAGGAGAAGTTTGCCAGATAACAGAATTAGGGGACGTGGGGTGGACAATGAACTGCATGTTTCCCACCTAGAGATAAGGAAATGCATGATATGTTCAGGGAACTGTGTTCAGTTCAGCATTTAGTGTTGCTGGTGTGTAGGATATGGGTAGTTGTGGGGTGTTGAGACTAGAGATGTGGGCAGGGTCAGATCATATAAGATCTGTCAATCATGCCATGGAGGATAGATTTTATATTAGGAGTAACATGAAGCCATTAAAGACAGTGACATGGGGCGCCTGGGTTGCTCAGTCATTACGTGTCTGCCTTCGGCTCAGGTCATGATCCCAGGGTCCTGGGATCGAGCCCCGCATCGGGCTCCCTGCTCCGCGGGAAGCCTGCTTCTCCCCCTCCCACTCCCCCTGCTTGTGTTCCCTCTCTTGCTGTGTCTCTCTCTGTCAAATAAATAAATAAAATCTTTTTAAAAAAATTAAATTAAAATTAAAAAAATAAAGAAAGTGATGTAATCGGACCAACCTGTACCACAATTCAAGAGGTCAGCAAACTGGCTACAATTAGCCCCATTTTCCAAGGGATTTGAAAGCCAAAACCTACAGAAAAACAGTACTTTGCCCAGATCACCCAGCTAATTAGTCTCCGAGTTCATATCACTAGGAAAAAAAGAAAAAGAAAAAAAAGCTAACATTCCTTCACCACCCACAGTACTGGACACTGAGGAGATTCTTCACAAAACTTTTCTCTGGTCCTGACCACACACCTACAAAGCCAGGTCCGATCATTCCTGTTTTGCAAGTGAGGAATACAGGGCTCAGAAAGGTTAAATCGGGAAGAAGGGGCTGGCCTTCGAGTGACAGCGACGCAAGATAACAGCCACCACGGGCTTGGACTATTTATGAAAACCGAATATACAGCCTTAAAATAGAATGTGGACCTAAATACCCAGAAGCACCCCTCTTTGTAAGATTTGTAACAAAAATTAATATGAATGGAGTTAATAGTTCTAATGGAGTGGTGGACCCAAGAGCCATATCAGTGCTAGCAAAATGGCAGAATTCATAAAGCATCAAAGTTGTCCTGCAAGAGCTCCAGCGCCTAATGATGTCTAAAGAAAACATGAAACTCCCTCAGCCGCCCGAAGGACAGTGTTACAGCAATCAATCAAAAAGAGAAACCACAGGGGCACCTGGGTGGCTCAGTGGTTAAGCGTCTGCCTTCGGCTCAGGTCATGATCCCAGGGTCCTGAGGTCAAGCCCCGTATCGGGCTCCCTGCTCGGCGGGAAGCCTGCTTCTCCCTCTCCCACTCCCCCTGCTTGTGTTCCCTCTCTTGCTGTCTCTCTCTCTGTCAAAAAATAAATTAAAAAATTTTTTTAAATTTTAAAAAATTGAAAAATTTTTGGGGCGCCTGGGTGGCTCAGTTGGTTAAGCGACTGCCTTCGGCTCAGGTCATGATCCTGGAGTCCCGGGATCGAGTCCCACATCGGGCTCCCTGCTCGGCGGGGAGTCTGCTTCTCCCTCTGACCCTCCTCCCTCTCATGTTCTCTGTCTCTCATTCTCTCTCTCACAAATAAATAAAATCTCAAAAAAAAAAAATTTTTAAAAATTGAAAATTTTTTTTTTAAATTAAAAAAAAAAGAGAGAAACCACAGGCCCTCTTCCCTCCCCCCCATTCGATTTAAGCAGTCATTTTCCACAGTAGCACCTTTTCTAGATACGTCTTGTAGACCTCAAAGTACTGGAAAGGAAGCTCCCATTCAAAGGCAATTTATCTTAAGATACTATAAACAATACTAATTTTTTGTCCATTTGAAATATATAAGTTGTGCTATAACAACAACAACAAAAAAGAAACAAAGGTTAAATCGTTCACAAAAGTCCATCAGATCACAATATTTCCTGAGTATCTACTTAGAGCCGGGGGCAGTGGGAAGCATTAGGGATATAATAAGGAAAGAAGAAACCCCAAATCCCAGGTCTGTGGTCCCAGTGCTCATCTCTCCACTGGCCCAGAGCTGCTCTCCTGAGGTGTGCACACACATCACCTGGCGACATGGTAAGGATGGATTCTGAGTCCATGGGCCAAGGGAGGGACCCAAGATTCTGCATTTTTTTCACAAGGTTCCAGCTGATGTCAATGCTACTGGCCATGGAGTCTGTGAGTACTAGCTCTACACTGCTCTTCCCTCCAGCATCCCATCCCTTCACCTGGTTCTGTGCTCTGGACTCTGGGGCTCCCTCCCCTGTGGTTACCTCTGAGTTGTTCTCAGCCAGGTAATAAACAGCTACGCAGCAGGCAACCGCCACTCCAGTGGAGACAACCCAGGCCGCCAGGTGGGCAGAGAAGCGGATCAGCTGCTGATTGAGCCTTAACTTGACATTCTCCTGACGGATTTCTGACAGGTTTTCCTACAAACACAAGGAAGTCAAGCTGGCCCACAGGACCCTCTCCACTGTTAGCAAAGACTCTCCGGGTGAATCTCTGTCACTTCAGGACACAAACCCACCCCAGATCCACAGAAGAAAGAAAGGGGAAAGTTCATGTTGGATGTGGATTATGAGAGACCCATGGGAAAATCTCAAATGGACCAAGAACCCCCATCATGGCATCAAACACTTTTTCCATCTTAGAGGATTGGGACCGTGCTCTTGAGGAAAGTGCTTTGAAGTCATGAAACTCTTTTTTGAAGAATAGGCTGGGTATCTACACCAAGGAAGTTAGCATCTTCAAACCTCTTGTCAAAGCCCCTTTGCTAATAAATTCTGCTTCCTCTTTCTTCTTTTTTTTTTTCTATTTCACCCAACCCCCGCCCCCCCCCCCACAACCTCCCATCTGGCAACCACCAGTTTGTTCTCTGTATTTAAGAGTCTGGGTTTGGTTTTTTTTGTTTGTTTATGGGGTTTTTTTCCTTTCTCTTTAATAAGTTTTTTTCTACAGACCAGGGTTTCTCAACCTCAGCATTAGTAACATTTTCAGCCCTTTTTCTGTGTTGTGACAACTTTCCTGTGTATTGCAGGATGTTTAGCAACATCCCGGCCTCCACCCACTAGACACCAGTAGCCCCCTCACCCTCACTGTGACAATCAAAAAAGTCTCCAGATATTGCCATTATGTCCCCTGAGGGGCAAAACCGTCCTGAGTTGAAAACCACTGGAAAAAATATTAAACTTGAAACTGTGAGGTCAAGAAGCATTTACACTTAACGTTTTGATATAAATCCTTCAACTACCCTCCAGTAAGCTCGTACCAACTACAGAGCCAGCATAGCATGTGAAAAGGGTCATTCCCTAAACCATCACCAGCACTTGGGCATTAGGAATATTTTTAGGTGTTTTGGGTTCAGTTAGTTTGTTTGTTTCTTTTCTTTCTTTCTTTCTTTTTTTTTTTGCCAGACTCATGGACCACCAAAAAAAAATCATTATCACTTTAAGAAAAGTTATAGACATACTGAAGGAAGTTGGCTCTGGGAAGGTGTGCACAGCAAGTTCGCCTTACCCTTATTTCAGTGCTAAGATTCTTCTGTTTCAGCTTCACAGCTTTTTCGTGAGTGACGGTGAAGTCCCAGCAGAAAATCAGTTTAGCGATTCCTCGGGAGTAAATGTGGGGGTTAATGAAGTTGTTCCGGAAGTACCTAGCCATGCTGGGGAAGGCAGAAACCAAAATACTCAAAAGTTATTGGAGCAGGCACTGGGGAGTGCAGGAATTAAACAAAGGAAAGTCCGATCATCAACAGCGAAAGGCAACATGGCAGAGCCAGCCCCAGGTTCTACTGAACAGTGCGAGCGCCGACATAATGGTTAAGAGCATTGGCTTCAAGATCCGACAGGCCTGGCTGACTATCCTGGATGGCCACCTGGGGGATCTTTGTTGTATTCACTGCTATGAGCCTCGGTTTCCACATCTATATAATGGGGATAATCATAGGACCCACTCACAGAGCTTTTACGAGAATTGTGTGAGTTTCTGTTAGCTGCAGCACCAAATTGCCCCACACTCAGTGGCTTAAGACAACACACATGTATTCTCTTACTGGAAGTCAAAAGTCAGAAAATGGTTCTAAACTCAAGGTGTCGGCAGAGCTGTGTTCCTTCTGGATGCTATAGGGGAAAATCTGTTCCCCTGCCTTTTCCAGCTTCTAGAGGCTGCCCGCACTTCTTGGCTTATGGCCCCTCCCATCTTCAAAGCCAGGAGAGCAGCATCTCCCATCCTCTCTTTGACCCTCCTGCCTCCCACTTGTAAGGACCCTGATGATTAACTGGCCCATCTTAAGATCCTTAATTTAGTCACATCTGCAAAGTCCCCTTTGCCAGGTAAGGTAACATATTCACGGGTTCTGGGGATTAGGACTGACATTTTTGGGAGGCAGGGGGTAGTGTTCAGCCCACCACGCGAGGCAATGTAGGGGTTAGAACAGCAAGCTCTTTTTAAAGGCAGACGCTAATATCACGGCGACGTCAGCAGGACTCAGTGAAATCAGCCTAGGAAGCATTTAGCACTGAGCCTGACATGTAAAAAAATGCTGATTAAATTTCACTACCTCTCCAAAATCTGCCACCACTGACTTAACAGCAGCTTAAGAAACATTTCGTAGTTTCAATAAAATAGAACAAAACGAAATCTCATTTTAATTGTTGAGTTATAGTGCTGGAAGTGAGGTTGTTACGGGCTGAATTGTACTCCCTAAAAGTCTGTATGTTGAAGTCCTAACCCCCAGTATCTCAGAAAGCGACAGAATTTGGAAGTAGGGTGTTTACAGAGGTAATTTTGTTAAAATGAGGTCATCAAGGTGGGCCCTCATCCAATATGACTGGTGTCCTTATAAGAAGAGGAGATTAAGGGGCACCTGGGTGGCTCAGTCATTAAGCGTCTGCCTTCGGCTCAGGTCATGATCCCTGGGTCCTGGGATCGAGCCCCGCATCAGGCTCTCTGCTCCGCAGGAAGCCTGCTTCTCCCTCTCCCACTGCCCCTGCTTGTGTTCCCTCTCTCGCTGCGTCTCTCTCTGTCAAATAAATAAAATCTTAAAAAAAAAAAAAAAAGAGGAGATTAAGACTCAGACATGCACTGGTGGGAAGACTATGTGAAGTCACAGTGGGAAGGTAGCCGTCTATACGCCAAGGACGGAGGCTTCGGAAGAAACCAACACACCAACACCTTCACCTTAGACTTCCAGCCTCCAGAACTTGAGAAAACACATTTCTGTGTTTAAGCCACCCAGCCTGCGGTACATGGTTATGGAAGACAAAGGTTGAACACCTGTACCTTCTCTTGGACAGTTGTCCCTTTGACAACTGTCCAGCCGTGCCCTTCTTGTCATAGAAACAGTTGGGTCGGGGCGCCTGGGTGGCTCAGATGGTTAAACGTCTGCCTTCGGCTCAGGTCATGATCCCAGGGTCCTGGGATCGAGCCCCACATCGGGCTCCTGACTCAGCGGGGAGCCTGCTTCTCCTCCCTCTGTCTCTCCCCCTGCTCATGCTCTCTCTCTCTCTCTGTATCTCTGTGTCTCAAACGAATAAATAAAATCTTTAAAAAAAAAAAAAGAAATAGTTGGGTCACTCCAACCTTATTTTCAGACTGACCGATTTCTTTGAAAGCACACAAAAACCTCTCTTCTTATCCAAACTTACAGTCTGTGGCCTTTTTTAAATATATTTTTTAAATTTTTTTAAAAGATTTTATTTATTTATTTGAGAGAGAGAATGAGAAAGAGAGAGAGAGAGAGCACATGAGAGGGGGGAGGGGCAGAGGGAGAAGCAAACCCCCCGCTGAGCAGGGAGCCCGATGCAGGACTCGATCCTGGGACTCCAGGATCATGACCTGAGCCGAAGGCAGTCACTTAACCAACTGAGCCACCCAGGCGCCCCAGTCTGTGTTTTAAAACAGGAATGATCAGACAGCAATAGGAAGTCAAAATTGCAGAGAAACTGTTTCCTGGGTCGCTTTTGAGACTCTTGAATTTTACCTAAATCTAAACAGAGCTTAGAATCAAGAAATGCAGACGCTCCATACCTGAATAGCAAACTGAAAAAACAGATGACCAAACATGCTCCAATTGTGAAGAGGTAGGCCAGCTGCATGTCGTAGGATGCCCCACCGTTCCTGTGCCCGATCGTAGAATTGGTGTAAAAGCCATAGTACATCACTGTGTCTCTAAAATAACCCTGAAAGGGACAATAAACTCTAGGTCAGGTGGGTCTACCGAGAAAACGATGACTATGATCAGTCAGCACAGTGCATCTTTCCCATCTGCAAGAAACTTGCATCAGTCAGTTTAGACATTTTATTTGCAGAGAAAGGGTACCCAAGGCCGCTGAGAATGTAGACATTTTATCACTAGGCTCTTCAAGTTGGAAAGGGCTCTCAAACCCTCCTTACAATGGAGGAACCCAACTGTCACCACCTGAAACAGCGATCAAGCAAAGCATGACTAAAACCAGAAAAGCCAGCCATTATGGGCCTCTGTCATCTGTTAAGTATTATAGTCAAACATGTTCAATAGGAAAGGAATCAAGCCATTAGGTCTAAATTTCAATTTATGGGAAATAATGGGTCAGAGTAACAAATCAGACAGACCATAAGGAAATAATCAGACAATTCCAGAAGGTAGGACATTGGTGTCTGCATGACAACTGGCCTGGTTTCTGCAACAATGTCAAGAAAAAAGGGGGCTGTGTATGGAGAGATCATTCTAGATTAATTGAGAATTCAGAGAAAACACAAGCAAATGCAAAGTATGGGCCTTAACTAGATTCTGGTCTGAATGAGCAAGCTAGGAAAGACATTTTGGGGACAACTGGAAAATTTGAATATGGTTTGGATTTTAGATAATATTAATTTTTAATTTTGCTAGATGTAAGAACTGCAGAAAGTGTCCTTATTTTTCAGAGATGCATGTTGAAGAAATTCGGAGTAAAATATCCTGATGTCTGTAATTTACTGTAAAATGCTTCCAAAAACTAATAAGATAAAACAATATGGCAAGATATTAATAATTTAAAAACCTATGTAGTGGGTATATGAATGTTTACTTACTACTCTTTATTTTCCTATATGTTTGAAATTTTTCATAATAAAATGTTTCATATATACAAATATAAAAAATATACATCAGGGGCGCCTGGGTGGCTCAGTCGGTTAAGTGTCTAACTTTGATCTCAGCAGAGGTCTTGATTCTCACGGTTGTGAGTTCAAGCCCTGTGAGTTCCATGCTAGGCATGGAGCCCACTTAAAAAAAAAAAAATATATATATATATACACACACACACACACACACACACATCATAACGAGGAGAAAAATGAAGATGAAATGTACACAATAATTCCACTTCAATGCAGCTATCCCAAGGAAAAATTTTTAACAGAAAAAGAAATTAAAAAGATAAATGGAAGAACCTGACTTTGAACATTCTACTTCAAGAGTCAGCAAATTTTTTCTGTAAAGAGCTAGACAGTAAATCTCTTTGGCTTGGTAGCTACAGCCACAACTCCACTCAGCCACCATAGCAGGAAGGCATCATAGACACATAAACAAAGGGATGTGGCCATGTTCCAAAAGGACTTTATTTATGGGCACAAAGTTTAACTTCACGTATAATTTTCATGTTTCACAAAATGTTATCCTTGTTTTGATTTTTTTTTTCAACCATTTAAAAATGTAGAAACAGGTGGCATGCCAGATTTGGCCCCGGCTGTCGTTTATCAATCCCTGGCCTATAGAATCCCAATGGCAGGAATGTCTTCTGGAAGGTAAACTCACAAGACGGGGGCCATATGTCTCTCAGTAGGGAGCTGGGTAATGAAAAAGGATACTGCAGATCTATATAGACGCTCAAGATACATAGTGAAGCAAAAAATGTTGCAAAGGAAGACCTGTAGTATCCTGGGTTTTTTTTAATTATTTTTTTAAAGATTTTATTTATTTATTTGAGAGAGAGAGAGAGCACAAGAGGGCGAAGGGGCAGAGGGAGAAGCAAACTCCCTGCTGAGCAGGGAGCCTGATGCAGGATTCGATCCCAGGACCCTGAGATCATGACCTGAGCCAAAGGCAGATGCTTAACCAACTGAGCCACCCAGATGGCCCATCTTTTTATTATTATTTTTTAAATGTTTACCTATCTACCTACGTATCGACCTAAGTATCTAACTGCATATAGAAAGAAAACAGTGGACAAAGATATGCTCTGAGCTGGGGCATTAGACAAGGGAAAAAGGCTAACATGGACTTTCACTTAGTTTGCTCTCTTCTACAGTAGGAACTTTTCAAAAGGAGCACTGTATATTGTGGAAAGAAAAATAAGAAAGAAAAGGTAGCTCTATGAACACCAATATGACAAGTCCACCACAGAGCGGGTGAAAGAAAGCAAGTCATAGGTGGTATATATGAATAATTCATCTTTTGTTAAAAAAACAAAAGAAAGGGATGCATATGTACATGTGTGTGTATGTGCATGTGTGTGTGTCCATATGTGCACAGAAAAAGAGATCGTGAACAACACAAACTATTAATATGGTCACCTCTAAAGACAGAAAGTCTACTGTGTTGTGTGCATGTCACTTTGGGGGAGAAAAAGAAACGTTTTAAAGCCCCACTTTCAGGGCACCTGGGTGGCTCAGTCGGTTAAGCGTCTGATTCTTGATTTCAGCTCAGGTCATGATCTCAGGGTCCTGGGATCAAGTTCCATGTCAGGCTCTGTGCTCAGCAGGGAGTCTGCTTGAGATTCTCTCTCTCCCTCAGCTTCTCCCCCCCTTCTCTCTCATTCTTTCTCTCTCTCAAATAAATAAATAAATCTTTAAAATAAACAAATAAATAAGTAAAGCCCCACTCCCCCTATCATCTAACTCCCAGGCAAAGTGAGAGGTCTGGAAGGGTGACTGGCAACGTAAGTCCGGGGGATTCCCAGCTGGTGAACTCCGGGTAGGCAAAATGAAGGACTTACCACCCCAGTGAAAAACTCCAGTCCAGTGAACTGGAGGGTGTTCTTCTCGGCCACCGTAAACTGAGGGATTATGATAAAGCTGAAGGTCACAATGAACGAGAAAATGTTGAACTTCAAAAGCCACCTCAGAAAGTTAAAATAGGAGAGGACGCTGGTTCCGAACTTGCCTCCGATGACCTTGAGCGTCTTCTGCCATAGGCTGACGGAATCGAACAGTTCTGACAGGCTGTTCTTAGATCTCCGGTACGCCTGGGGTAGGGACACCAAGCATGAGGCTTAACATTCCCTCAACAAACACCTACTGAGCAGGTCCCCTAAGAGCAAAAACAACCACTGTGTCTAGAGCATTATAACATGCCAGGCATGCGCTAAGCATGTTTGTAAATGTTATCTTATTTAATCTGCGGGACCACTCTTTAAGGTGAGTGCTATTATTACCTCCCCAGGTTTGCTGTCGAAGGTGACACTCACAGTAGCTCAGCTGTCCAAATAACTCAGCAACCTCTTAGACTTTTGCATCCCTACCTGGTTTCTCTGCACCTAGACTGACCCAATTTCTAAAGCTTTCAATGAAAAAGCCCTGAATTTTGCTTTCTCTTCCCCTTGGGTCCCTTTCATTCCCACTCTGCCACCTCCCTGTTTTTACTCTCTTGTTATGCCCATTTTATTGACTGCAGTAGAGGCCTCTTACCCGTGAAATGGAGTTTAGACACTGAGTACAGCAGTTGAGCTCAAGCATACGACGGGACTGCTTACTTTTCTCTTTGTCAACCATTTTCCTGTGGGGAACGGCAGAAGAAAGGGAGAGACACCCATGCTGTAATGATTTCGTTCCCAAAATATTTACTGAGTGACTATGATGTGCTAGGCAGTGCCCGGGTAGCAAGACAAAAGAAAATGATTTCCCCGGCTCATGGAGCAGACATCTCTACCAGTTGGGAGAGAAAGACAATAAACAATAAATAAAAGGTGTACTATGGAAAAGGAAAAGGAAAATAGAGCAAGGTAAGGAAATGGGAAATGCTGGAATGGGGACTGTGCTATAATTTGAAATAGCACAATATTCAAGCAAAGTCCTTTAGGAAGGGAGGGGTTAGTAGTATGGATAAGGGATTGTTGTGTCCATAGGGAACAGCCAACCTGGGACCCCAAGGAGGCTGGGATGGCTAGAATGGAATGAGCAGGGGGAAGGGAGGAGAGTTTGAGTGATAACGAAGGGTCCTATAAGTCAGTGGTCCTCAACCTGGGGAGATTTTGCCCCCCAAGGGACATTTGGCAATGTCAGGAGACATTTTTGGTTGTCAAACTCTGGGGGAGAGAGGCTTGCTACTAACATCTAGTGGGTAGAAGGCAGGGATGTGCTAAAACCCCCTACAATGAACTGGACAGAACCCCACAACAGAGAATGATCCAGCCCCCAATATCAGGCATACCGGGGTTGAAAAATCCTGCTGTAAAGTCTCTGGGGCCCCTATAAGGCCCTTATCCTGTGACAGAGGCAGCCATGCAGTTTGAAATGGAAAAGTGTTTTCAGAAAGATCCAGCCACAATTGGGTTCTTTACCTTTCCATGAATTCATTGCATCTACCCTGCTCTGGTTCTTTTCTGGTTTTCTTTGTCCATCCAAACGCCCACCCCCACATCACGGTCTTCCAAGGCTCAGCTCACATGCCCTCCTGCTTTACCCAAGTAGACTGTATCACTCCAGCTAGTCCTGTCACTGCAGTCTCCTCTACCTTAATTTGGCCTGATTTCCTTTTTCTCATGTGTAAGTTACTTATTGACAAATCCATCTCCCCTGTCAGACTTTGTAAGTTATCTTTGCAGCCCCAGAACAATTGCATCGTTGAATTATTTATTAGCCGTTGTTGCATCCACTCCACTAGTTTCCAAGGGTACAAATTGCAAAAGAAAAAGGATGAGGAACAGTAAATGTGAAGTCTGATGGCTAAAACAGCCGTCATTCTTTCACTGTTTTTTTTTTTTTAGTTCCTGCCGTTAGAAAGCTTCTGAGGACTTCTTTCTTTTTTTCTTTCCAGTAACCTTTGAATTTTAGAGTAATTTGAGATTTACAAAAAAGTTACAAAAACAGAAAATTCCTATACACTACTCACCATTATTTTTTCCTATTAACATCTTACATACATTTATTTATTTATTTATTTATTTATTTATTTATTTATTTATTTATTGGAGAGGGATGGGGGAGTAGCAGAGGGAGAGGGAGAGAGAGAACCTTAAGCAGGTTCCATGTTCAGTGCGGAGCCCAACGTGAGGCTCAATCTCACGACCCTGAGACCACAGCCTGAGCTGAAATCAAGAGTTGGACACCCAGGCTACTGAGCCACCCAAGCACCCCAACATCTGACATTTCCATGGTAGTTGTCGAAACTAAAAAATCAACATTAGCACATATACCAGTACCTAAACTCCACACTATTCTGATTTCACTCGTTCTTCCACTAATGCCATGTTCTATTCCAGTACCCCCTCCCACATTCTATTTAGTTTTTATGTCTCTTTCGAATCCTCTAGTCTGTGACAATTTTTCTGACTTCCTTTATTTCTGATGACCTTGACAATTTTGAGGAGTACTGGTCAGGTATTTTGTAGAATGTCCCTCCACTGGGGTTTGCCTGATTTTTTTCTCTGGGAATACTGGGGTTATGGTCTTTAGGAGACAGTACAACAGAGTGGATGTGCTCTTCTAATCACATATCTCTGGGGATGCTAACCTTGATCACCTGGCCAAGGGAGTGTTGGCTAGACCACATCACTGGAAAGTCACTCTCCCTCAGTTCCCATGCTCCACCCTTTGAAAGCACATCACTAAGCACAGCCCACACTCCAGGTGAGAAGAGAGAGGAACATCTATATAGATTATTTGGAATTCTTCTATAGGAAGATTGTCCCTTCTTTTGCATTTATATATTTCTTTTTTTTTCTTTAAGATTTATTTATTCGATAGAGAGAGTCCGAGTGGGAGGAGCAGAGGGAGAGGGAGAGAATCTCAAGCAGACTCCACACTGAGTGCAGAGCCTGACGTGGGGCTCAATCTCACAATACTGAGATCACAACCTGAGCCAAAACCAGGAGCTCGACACCCAACTGACTGCACCACCCAGGCACCCCCATTTTTTATCTTTCTGAGATGGGACAAAGTAGAAGACTGAAATTCATGTGAAATCTGAGAAAGAAGAAAAGCTTTGGGTCCATACTTAAGGTTCCTTTTCTCTTCCATGGTTCTTGGCTGAGTCCTGATGGCTTTAATTCTGTCTTTAGATGTCATTGGTATCAGAGATGCGATTAACTTTTGTCCTGTGGAGGAAAATAAATTGAGTTTAATTTTGTTTCCTTTCACAGAATATCAGCATTTTAAAGTATGGCACTGAACTTCAAGCATGTTTATTTTTTATAAATTTTATTTATTTATTTATTTGAAAGAGAGCAAGTGAGCGTGCAAGCGCAAGAGTTGGAGAAGGGGCAGAGGGAGAAGCAGACTCTCCATTGAGCCCGAAACAGGATGTGGGGCTCAATCCTGGGACTCTGGGGTCATGACCTGAGCTGAAGGCACACACTTAACAGACTGAGCCACCCAGGTGCCCCTGAGCGTGTTTTTATAAGAGTACAAGGAAAGAAGAATAAATATATGGACTCAGTGATCCCCAAGCCACAAGTGAAAACAAGACAACATGGTTTGTTGTTGTTTTTTTTAAGTAGGCTCCATGCCCAGCATGGAGCCCAACGCAGGGCTTGAACTCACAACCCCAAGATCAAGACCTGAGCTGAGATCAAGAGTTGGACACTTAACTGACTGAGCCACTCGGGCACCCCAATGTGGTGTATTTTTTTTTTAACCTCAAAGCCAAAGCAAATGATAATGTTTGCATGCAATTCCAATTTGATATTTTTCTTTTTTCTATGACAAGAAGCATTCAGTGAAGCCACAAGCCCTTGCACGTCTGGTCAGGCTTGCTCTCCTCTCGTACTTGAATGTCCGAATCACTTTCACTTGACCCCCACACTCCAGGCCCAGGCACCTTCTTTACATTTCTTGACTGTTGTCGTATGCTCTTCTGGCCCCTGGAATGGTCCCCCATCTTCTCCCGATAACTCATATTCACATCTTCACTCAGCATGGCAGATATTGTGGGTCACCTACCCCAGTCATTTCTTCTTTTTAATAGAATCCTGATTTTGTTTAGGAATCTACCCCCTCTTTCCCAAGGCCCTGAACTTCTGCAGGGTAGGACCCATCTTCAGGCACAGGGGGTGAGCCCCATGAGTCCAAGCTGATCCTTGCAGGTGACTGATTTAGGCATAAGCATGTGACAAGATGCTGGCCAATGTTCTGTGATGGGTGATCTGCTGAGGAGTTTCTTGGAAAAGGTTTCTTCCTTCTCAAAAAAGAAAAACTAAAAAACCCCCACAAAAACTCCAAGAAAAAGATCCATCTCCCTCTGGATGTTGTTGTGGCCACATCTGAAGCCTGGAACTGCGATCACCATCTTGTAACGATGAGGAAGCCAACCGGGGGGCTGACCAGGGCAACAACAGAGGGAGTGGGCTGGCTCCCTGGTTGAGTTATTGAGCTGAACTCTTCATTTGACCTAGTTGAGGTGAAAAGGAAATCCCCAAAAGAGGGTCACCAAACTCACTCTGCTGAAGACGAGAAATTTGTGTCTCTCCTGAGAGGGAAGGGTGGCTCAACAGAGAAGAAGAAAGGACAAAGAGGAGGAGGAAAGAACACAGAGATGTGGGGAGACAGTAGCATGAGAGGAGACACCCCAATCTTTAATAAAGGGGTTAAACCCACAGAATGCTTTAGTGTGAATGGATTTTTTTCCCTCCTAGACATCACTGAGGCTGGACTTGATGTCTGGAGTATGATGGGATGACATAGAAACAGCAGTCAAGAACCCAGGGTTTGGCCTCAGGAACAGAAAGGCAGGGAGGCAGTGTCAGCCAAGACCTGGTTTCATGGCAGACTTGGCAATAAAGGCCATCCTATGTTGCCGAATCCAGGGTGGGGGAGGAACTGGACCAAAGCAAGACAGCGGTGAAAGCATCGGGCTTGGAAACCAGGCAGACCTGCATTTGAGCCCTAGTTCTGCCAAGGCTTACCAAGCAAATGGAAGTGATTTAATTTAATTTAATTTACTCACCAAGCAAATGGAAGTGACAAATGTGCCTACCTCAAAGTGTGGGGAATAAAGTCAAACTATATTCAGTGGATAACAAAAAGGAAGTATTCAGCAGAGTGTTGGGCACAGAAAGTGAGCTTGATCAAGGTGAACTCCTTTCTAGGTGTTAGGTGCTCCCAAAGTGACCCCTTCCTGGGTCTGTCACATCCTCAGATCATCTATAAACTTCAACCTACTTGATGTCTTAAAACTAAATAATCCTGGGGCACCTGGGTGGCTCAGTTGGTTAAGCGACTGCCTTCGGCTCAGGTCATGATCCTGGAATCCCAGATCGAGTCCCGCATCGGGCTCCCTGCTCAGCAGGGAGTCTGCTTCTCCCTGTGACCCTCCTCACTCTCATGCTCTCTCTCTCAAATAAATAAATAAAATCTTTAAAAAAAAAAAAAAACTAAATAATCCTGTAGACAAGTTGGAAGCCTTCCTTGCTCCCTTCCTAACTCCTTTCTCCCAGGGTCTCACTACCTTGGAGGTTTTCATGTGAAGTACAAGGAGTGTCTATGCCCACACTTCCTGGGCTATGAAGGGTCTGAGAAAATGATTCATTCAAAGATGTTGAAAACCGCAACAACTGCTTGCTCTTTTTGTCATTCGGGCTGCTGAAACTCTGAGAGTCTGTCACATCGATGTCAGAAGCGGATGAGACCATGCCGAAGCTTGAGATCACCAGCATCTTTTCTGGAACAACCCCAGATGGAACATTCTCAACCTCAACGATGATTTCATTCACTTGGTCATCAGACAGCATCTCTTGCCTCCTCCCAGCTTTGTTCTCCACCGGAGTGGCCTTCCAGAGCAGTCACACTGACATTGTTGGGAGCCGCCAGGAAAAGTGATGACAATCACAGAGGGATGCCCCATTCACATTTTTTTAAAGACCAGGATGAGATTGCCAAAGCCAGCCCTACACAAATCACAACATAACTCCCCACATCTACACCAGAGGGGTCTCTTCATGAAGAGATGTGTTTTCCTACAGACACCTCTGTCTTGGTAGCTAGGTAAGACATTGGAAACAGAATCCTTCATTAAAGACAATAGGGTTCTAGAAACAGAAGGCAGGGATTCTGCTAAATGACTCATAACCAAAGGGCAAGATTTTCCTTTTTAATTTGGTGCCCCTGGCCTAAAACTTATATTTTATATTTATAATTTTACATGCCTATATAAACCCAGACGGGTTTATAGTAATAACAATTATTATCTCCTGACTGCCTTGGGTAGCCAACCCTACCACTTGTCTGTACCCTGTATCCGATCTCCATTTTTCTCATAGCCCCAGAAGCTTCCTTTCCTGTGTAGGCACTGGGCTCAACTAAAATTCTCCTAGCTTCCTTTGTCGCTAAAGATGGACTTGTAACCCCACCATTCTGGTCAATGAGACATAGAGCGTCCAAGAATCCTTTTTAAAAGGTGACAGTCTGCCCGGTTCCACTTTTTGCCCTTCACCATTTCTCCTTCTGGCTTACCAGAGGCTGCCATTTTGAAAACAAGAGGATACACGTTCAGCTGTGAAGAACGGTGGAGAAAGAAGCTAAGAAGGAGCTCAGTCCTGAGAGCATCCTGGGCAGAGCTGCCATACAAACTGTGAACCCCCTCCCACAACACTTCTTGTTACATAAGAAAAATAAATCCCTTTATTGTGAAGCCATCCGACTTCAGTGCCAGGCACCTGAACACAATTCCCACCCAACAGACATGATTTGGAAATCACCTCAGCCACGTCATTTATTTAATAGTTGGGGAAACTGAGGTGCACAAAAATAAACTGACCTCTACTCTCATCACACTCTCATAAAATGGCAGAATTGGACCAGGACTCTCCTCCTTATCCCCATCAACGATAATTAACAGTAATAATACCTGTCATTACTATAGGCCAAGTACTTTAGATTATATAATTTAATTTTCATAATCACCCTATGCATTATGTACAATAACCCCCATTTTATAGCTAAGAAAACTGAGGCCCAAAAAGGTTATTTGCCTAAAGTCACAAAACCAGCAAGTAGGAGAGCTGAGACTTAAACCCAGGTCTGTCTGGACCCAAAGAAGGGCCTCTTAATCCCTTCACCCTGGCCCCTTTCTCTAATGAGATGCTGATGTATCATTTATTCATTCACAAATAAATGAATATTTATGAGTACCTACCATGTGCCAAATGCTTCATAGCTGCATAGCATAATCCATCAAAGTGACGTTTTATCAGGAGGCTGTCTACCATCTAACTGTACATGGTTTGAGAATCCAAACCATTGCAAAACAAAATGGTGAAGAAAACCAGATTCATCTCTGGGTCCTCTATTTCCTTAATTCTCTCTGCCTTCTGGGACTCCCTTTCACCAGAAGCCCCAACCTCAGGCTGGCTAGATTAAGCAGTCCAATGAAGTTAAAAGCCATTTTCTTTCCTCAATAGTTAAAGTCATTTTCTGCTCTAGTGGGAACCAAATAGAGAGGGTGATCATTTATACCTCCATGGTTTTCCCTCCCAAGTAGCAATACCCAACCCTTGTAGAAGTTATACCTCTCCTTTTTTTTTTTTTTTAAGATTTTATTTATTTATTTGACAGAGAGAGACACAGCGAGAGAGGGAACACAAGCAGGGGGAGTGTGAGAGGGAGAAGGAGACTTCCCGTGGAGCAGGGAGCCCGATGCGGGGCTCGATCCCAGGACCCTGGGATCATGACCTGAGCCGAAGGCAGTCGCTTAACCGACTGAGCCACCCAGGCGCCCTGAAGTTATACCTCTTCTTGAGAAGGCTCTTAAAGAATGAGGCTAGGGGCGCCTGTGTGGCTCAGTCAGTTAAGCCTTCGACTCTTGATTTCAGCTCAGGTCATGATCTCAGGGTCGTGGGATCAAGGCCCATGTCGGGCTCTGTGCTCAGTGTAGAGTTTGCTTGAGATTCTCTCTCTCCCCCTGCCCCTACTCCTGCTCTCTCTCTCTCAAATAAATAAATAAAACTTAAAAAAAAAAAAAATGAGGCTAAAGGCTGTCATATCAGCTAGAATGCCAGAAGGTGAGACATGGTTTTAGGTCATGAGGCCCTTCAATTTGCATTATTGTATAGAGAATACCATCAGTTGGTTTACTCTTTGTTGTCCATAGATTTGCCTCCAAGTTTCAGCATTCCCTGGCCTCTCTCCTCTTTTGCTTCCTTTTTATCTCTCAGTCTCTGCCTCTGATCAGACCTTCACCACCACACACAGTGATCCTTACAGGGCTTCCTAACTGATTTCCCAGCATTCTGTCTTTCTCTGGTCTGACTTCTCCTAAACTCCAGCATCATAATAATTCTATGATTATTCAGAAAAATGTTGATCAATGCAGACTCAGAGGCCCTTGTTCCTGTAACTCATTCACAAATTAATTCAACAAATATCTCTGAGCATCTACTATGTGTCAAGCTCTGTACTAAGTCCTGCAAGGTAATTCTACCTTCAACTCTTTGCTTCCCCCCTGTCCTTCCCACCACGTGAGCCAGTACATTCACCTTGGGCCCACATGAGTTGGGTTTCTGGCACATGAGACCAGAAGAGTCCTGATGAAGACACCTTGATATCCAGGAGAGAAAAAAACCCTGCATACCTAAAAGAAAACCCCCGTTATGGTAAATTAAGCAAGTACTACATCAGTTACCACACCGGAAGCCTAAATGAAATAGTGATGTCTGCATTGCCTTGAAAACATTCCTCTCTAGGGATGATTTTTTTGGGATACCACCAATTTAAGCCTTACCTTGGGGTGACTCGTGCCAGTCGCATCCAGACAATGGTGGGTTTCCATAAGCTGGGCGGGGGCTACTTTCACCCACATAAGCAGGGTTCACTGGAACGAAGAGTTAGGACACATCACCAATTAATCCCACCATACTAGACATTACTAAGCACATAATGGTCAGAAAGACCCCGACCTTGACCTTGAGGTCCTAACAGACTAATGATTGAGTGCTTGGGTGGAAAGTAGGTCATAAATATGGAAACAATGTTATTCAGCACAAACAGCTTCAATCGATGGTTTTCATTTAAGTATAAGCCATGGTTAAAAATAATTGTTACAAGGGAATATTACTCAGCCATAAAAACAATGAAATCTTGCCATTTGCAATGACATGGATGGAGCTAGAGGATATAATGCTAAGCGAAATAAATCAGAGAAAGATAAATACCATATGATCTCACTCATATGTGGAATTTAAGAAACAAACAAGCAAAGGGAAATTAAAGAGAGAGACAAACTAAGAAACAAACTCAACTATAGAGAACACACTGATGGTTACCAGAGGGGAGGTGGGGTGGGGGGATGGGTGAAATAGGTGATGGGAATTAAGAGTACATTTACCACGATGAGCACTGGGTAATGTATGGAATTGCTGAATCACTATATTGTACACCTGAAACTAATATAACACTGTATGTTAACTATACCGGAATTAAAATTTAAAACTTGATAAAATTTTTAAAATTATTACATTAAGATCCTGGACATACCTACACATATGTAACTGAAAAACGAGTTTCACCAAACAATACTTTGCTTGACTACATAAGAGGCACTCCGATCTATTCTTATTCTATTCCATTCCCTTTTTTTTTTTTTAGGTATGCTCCACGCCCAGCAGCTCAATGCAGGACTTGAACTCATGACCCTGAGATCAAGACCTGAGCTGAAATCAAGAGTCAGATGCTTAACCGACTGAGCCACCCAGGTGCCCCCTATTCCATTCTTTTCTATCTCATTTTTCAGAATTAATTTCACAACTTGTTAATGGGCTACAACTCGAGTTTAAGAAATACTTGTCTAGGAGGTTGAGATAAATAGGCAGACCAGAGGATGTTTAGGGCACTGAAACTATTCTGTATGATACCATAAGGGTGTTACATGTTATTACACATTTGTTCAAACTCAGAATTTATAGCACCAAGAGTGAACCCTGATGTTAACTATGGACTAGAGATGATAATGATGTGTTGGTGTAGGTGCATCAATTATAAGACATGTATCATCCTGGGGCCAGATGTTGATAATGGGAGAGTCTTTGCTATGTGGGGAAAGGAGTTCTGTGGAAAATCTCTGTACCTTCCCTTCCCTCAATTTTACTGTGAACCTAACCCTGTTCTAAAAAAAATTAAGACAAAAAAAAAAAAGAAACTTGTCTAGATGATCATAGAAGTTCCTTCTATTTCTAACATGTTATGATAACGCATGAATAAATTTGAAAGATGGCATGATTTTCTTAGGGACAGAGTCTACTCTCAGCATCTACACAACAGTGTCATATTTCAGTATATTTTTATTCAACCCACAGTAAACATTAAAAGCTAAACTCCGTGACAGAGAAAATGGAACACAGTTTGATGTGAACAATGCACAAAATTACATTGCAGGAAGTTCTGAACTTCTTGCTGGGTATCAGTTCCCAGCTTTGTTACTGGCTGATGCCCTCCAGCATGTTACCTAACCTCTCTGAGCTACAATATCGTAGTCTGTAAAACAGGAATAATGATGGGAGCTTCACATGGCATTGTTGAGGGTATCACATCAGTTAACACATGCAAAGTGCTTAACGTAATCCTGGAACATAGTAAACTATTGCTAAATATTAACTATTGTGGTAGATCCATTGTTATTCAGCATATATCACACCACCATTCCCTGGACACCTCCCCTGAAGTTGGGCTTGGTCATGTGACTTTGATCAATGGAACATGGCAGAAGTGACCATATGCCAGGTCCATGTCAAAACCTTAGACACACTGTGTGTTTTTGCTTGTCACTTCGAGCACTTCCAGCTTATGTCATGGAACAACAATGCCCCCAAGTGGCTCCCTGCTTCAAGAAGAAGGACACTAGGCTCTAGACACAGAACCCATGACCTGGAGTCAAGCACAGCCACACCCAGCCTAGTTCAATCAAACTCCAAGCAAACCTGAACATGTGTGAGTGAGAAATAAATGCTTCTTTATTGTACAACACCGGTTTTCTGCATCTGTTTGTTATGCAGCATTACTGTGGCAATAGCTAACTGATACATCCTTACCAATACTGTTGCTATTAATTCAGTTAGCACTGCTTTCGTACCTACTGTGACCAGGCACTGTGACACTAGGAAAATCACCTAGAGCTTTAAAGAATACATGGATGAAGATAGGTTCTTAATGAGGGCATCATCTATAATGACGGCATAGTATGGACAAGTGATTGCTAAGGGCTACAACCCTGGTCCTACAAAGGAGTCCAGAAAAAGAAGTCATACTCAACTACTTTTTTTTTTTTTAAAGATTTTATTTATTTGACGGAGAGAGACACAGCGAGAGGGAACACAAGCAGGGGGAGTGGGAGAGGGAGAAGCAGACCTCCCACTGACCAGAGAGCCTGACATGGGGCTCAATCCCAGGACCCTGGGACCATGACCTGAGCCAAAGGCAGATGCTTAACGAATGAGCCACCCAGGCGCCCCTACTTTTTTTTTTTAAGCATAAGTAGTCAGGGGCACCTAGGTGGCTCAGTTGGTTAAGCATCTGCCTTCAGCTCAGGTCATGATCCCAGGGTTCTGGGATCGAGCCCCACATCAGGCTCCCGGCTCAGTGGGAGTTTGCTTCTCCCTCTCCCTCTGCCCCTCCCCCCGACTCGTGTTCTCTCTTGCACGCTCTGCTCTCTCTCTCTCTCTCAAATAAATAAATAAATAAATAATTTTTTAAAAAATAAATAAATAGGGGCACCTGGGTGGCTCAGTCCGTTAAGCGGCTGCCTCCGGCTCAGGTCATGATCCCCGGGTCCTGGGATCAAGCCCCACGTCTGACTCCCTGCTCAAGAGAGCCTGCTTCTCTCTCTCTGTCTGCCTACCGCTCTGCCTACTTGTGCTTTCTCTCTCTGTGTCAAATAAATAAATAAAATCTTTAAAAAAGAAAGAAAGAAAAAGAAAGAAAGAAAGAAAGAAAGAAAGAAAGAAAGAAAGAAAGAAAGAAAGAAAGAAAGAAAAGAAAGAAAGAAAAAGAAAGCAAGCAAGCAAGCATAAGTGGTCAGGAATCTTTTTGCATTTGCCCTGATCCTACCCAGCAATAATACAGGATAAGTAAGAGTCAGGCTTTGGGTCAGAGAGACTGGTTCTTTCAATATAACAGTGAGATAATCTTGGGCACTGTGCCTCTGAGCCTCAGTTTTCCCATCTATAAATAGGGAGAGCAGTAGTGGCTGTATGAAAGGTGGTTGTTCAGATTTAAACAAGACAATAAAAGTAAAGTGCTTGGCAGAGGTCTCCAGGGCATAGGAAACACTCAAAATTTGCTTGGCATTATTAGCTCCACTTGCATTGGGGTAGGGATGTGTTTATCAATCTTTTTTTCATTATTTGCCCCCTAAGGAGTCTTTTTAGATATTTCTTTCCAATTATCCTCCACCCATGAAATTTTAATACTACAGCTATACTGTGTATCTGCTTACATATGTGTATCAGATGTTTATATATAAAAAGAGGAAGACTTTTCTCGCCTTTCAAGAATAAATTTTACCGGGGCACCAGGTGACTCAGTAAGTTAAGCATCCCACTCTTGGTTTCAGCTCAAGTCATGATCTCAGGGTCCTGGAATCAAGCCTTCTGTCAGGCTCTGTGCTCAGGAGAGAGTCTACTTGAGATTCTCTCTCTCCCCCTCCCCTAACTCTCCCCCACTCATGCATGCACATGCACTCTCTCTAAAATAAATAAATAAATCTTTAAAAAAAGAATAAATTTTACCCCCTTGGGATTTATATTGCTCCCCCCCACCCCCCCATTGAGAATGCATGACATAAAGGTTTGGAATAGCCCAAATGAATGTTTTTCTATGCAAATGTGTATTAGTCAGTGTTTTTCATCAGTGCATGACAAGGCATCCCATCCTTTCTTCTCAGCCTGCTTCAAACTCCTCCCCATCCACCCTCTCAGGCATAAGGAATCCTCCATCAGCACCAACCTGCACTTGGGTCCCTCATTCTGTTCTTGGCTGAACACTCCTTCTCTTTTCTGGATCTCAGTTTGGGGGGGGGGTGGCTCTCGTGTAATGAACTGGCTCCCTTTACTAGACAGGAAGTCCCTATTCCCTCCTGCAGGATAAGAACTTTAGAATTTCCTTTGCCTCCCAGAGCTAAACCTTTGCACACAGTAGATTCTGAGGATGACATGATTGTTCACATATGAATAGTCTGCTTGCTAATTTTGTCTTTTTTCAGTCTTGACATGCTGGTGTCACCCACCCTTATGCTTTAAGTAACCTGAGGACAGAGCTGCCTCTTTCTACCCTTGTCCCCTCACTAGGTTCTGAATACCCACTTGCTAACTGAACAGTACAGACTAAATCTAGCCCACAAGTGATTTTGTTTGCCCAGTTCAGTGTTTTGATTCTTTTTTCTTTATTTTGGAGCATTTAAAAATCAGGAGGTTTTGGGCGCCTGGGTGGCTCAGTTGGTTAAGCGACTGCCTGCAGCTCAGGTCATGATCCTGGAGTCCCGGGATCGAGTCCCACATCGGGCTACCTGCTCAGCAGGGAGTCTGCTTCTCCCTCTCCCGCTCCCCCCTCTTGTGCTCTTTCTCTCTCTCAAATAAATAAATAAAATCTTTAAAAAATAACAAATAAAAAAAATAAATAAAAATAAAAATAAAAATCAGGAGGTTTCACATAAAAACCCAGCGTTCTTCCTTCTTTAGAAAAATCTGAGGATTTGGTCATACTGAGCCCACATTTCCCCATAACCCCAGTGGGCTGGCACATGGTGTGCACACTCTCATTTTTCATATTCCCTAAGCAGGCTGCTTTGACAAGTGATGATACTGCTTGTCTTTTCTAGACCCCCAATGTTCAGCCTTTGTAAGGTAGGTGTTTGAAGGGGGAGGGATAAACCAATTCTTCTCTTCCTGGAACTGTTAAATAACTGCTCCCCTAAGTCCACCGATTTTACCTTCTTCCCAGGATATGATCTTCATCTTAACAAATGCTTACCATAGCCATTGCCAGGAGCCCCGGGCACAGAGTCGCCATATGGATTTGCCATCCCCATGGATTTCATTGCAATGCTTTCAGGGTAATCTTCATTCTCTCTCTCAAGGACACCCAAGGGGCCATCACCCCTATGACGAAATGAGGGCCGGATTGAAGATGTTCTGCTGAGCACCCTGAAATCCCAAAAATAACGGATCAAGATTCACCCAGGAGCATAGTAAGGACTGTCATCCATTCATCATCCATCCATCCATGCATCCATTCATTCATTCCACAAATGCTGACTGAATGCCAACCATGTGTTAGGCAAGGTCTAGGGGGTGAGAACACAAAGATAAAAACACGAGGTGTCTACCCTCAAGGAACTCTCAATCCAGTCTGGTAGAGCTTCTTAGACACAGTTAAGCAATTATAATACAAGTAGTAACTGGTGAGTACCTGAAGACAGGCCCAAGGAGTTCAGAGGAAAGAGAAAAGAATTCTGGCTGGCAGTTTGGAGGGAAATCTACATGGAAAAGAAACATTGCAGGTAGGATTGGAAGGATAAATTCATACATAAAGGGGCGCCTGGGTGGCTCAGTCATTGAGCGTCTGCCTTCGGCTCAGGTCATGATCCCAGGGTCCTGGGATCGAGCCCCGCATCAGGCTCCCTGCTCAACAGGAGGCCTGCTTCTCCCTCTCCCACTCCCCCTGCTTATGTTCCCTCTCTCACTGTCTCTCTCTCTTTCAAATAAATAAATAAAATCTTAAAAAAAAAATTCATACATAAAGAGTTAGGAGGAGAGCATTCCAAGGATGAAGAACAGCATAAATAAAGGTGTAAGACCATAAACAGGAGTGCTGAATATATAAAGGGAATACTATAAAAATGAATTAACCTGGAGCAATGGTCTCAATTTTAGGTACATACCAATTCCCAGTCCCTGCCCCAGACAATGACATCAGAAGCTCTGAAAGTTGGGTCCAGATATTTGTATTATTTTTATTTATTTTATTTATTTATTTTTTAAAGATTTTATTTATTGATTTGACAGAGAGAGACAGCCAGAGAGAGAACACAAGCAGGGTAAGTGGGAAAGAGAGAAGCAGGCTTCCCGCTGAGCAGGGAACCCGATGCGGGGCTCAATTCCAGGACCCTGGGATCATGACCTGAGCCGAAGGCAGACGCTTTACGACTGAGCCACCCAGGTGCCCCGTGGCATTTGTATTATTTTTAAAGTTCTCCAGGTAATCAGGTGATTCTAAGGTTCAGTCCAGGTCAAGAACCACTGTACTAGAGGTAGGGAGAGTAGATAAGGAAGGTGGGGAGATGGGAGGAAGTCAGTTAGGCGGGTCTTTGGAAGCACTTTACATTAGACCAGTGCATCCTACTTCTTAATTGTTATCAGGGCGCCTGGGTGGCTCAGATGGTTAAGCGTCTGCCTTCGGCTCAGGTCATGATCCCAGGGTCCCGGGATCGAGTCCCACATCGGGCTCCCAGCTCAGCGGGGAGCCTGCTTCTCCCTCTGACCCTCTCCCCTCTCATGCTGCTTCTCTCTCGCTCGCTCTCTAAAAAATAAATAAATAAATAAAATCTTAAAAAAAAAATGTTATCATAAGCAAAGCAGTGTGGTCTTTCTTCCAAAGGTTATGGAGAACCATGGAAGATCAAAAACCAAGGAATGAGGGGCGCCTGGGTGGCTCAGTCGTTAAGCATCTGCTTTCAGCTCAGGTCATGATCCCAGGGTCCTGGGATAGAGCCCCATATCAGGCTTCCTGCTCCACAGGAAGCCTGCTTCTCCCTCTCCCACTCCCCCTGCTTGTGTTCCCTCTCTCGCTGTGTCTCTGTCAAAATATAAATAAATTCTTAAAAAAAAAAACAAAAAACAAGGAGTGAGAGAATCAAAGGTATATTTTGAAATGATGAATCAGGCAGAGGGGGTAAGGCCAAGGAGGCCATTTTGATCTGGTTCTGTTAATCCTCCTATTTAGGTTCTGAAGACATTTGACCCTACTGCACACCCAAATCTTATATCCTTATTCCTCAAGATAAATACAAGCCATTAGCTTTTGTTGAATTTATACATATTACTAGTAGAACTAGTACATGCCAAATGAGACTCATATTGGTTAAATTTTCACAGGATAAAATTTTTTATAGATTAAAAATAACAACCTGACTAAAGAATCACGTCTTGTTGACAACAGGAACATCAAAAACTTACCCCAGAAAAAAATCAGATTTGGTAGAACTAAGTCATCCAAACTAACACTGTCAATGTCCAGTATTGTACTTAGTAAAATTTGTCAATGACCAAAAATTGCTGGAAAATTAAAAAGATTTTGGACAAAATTTAGATCTACAAAATCTGAACTAGGAAAAACTGGACTTAGTTTTTTAGAATGAACTTAAAGGAATACCAACAATGGGGAAACTATGATTGATAAAATCTGATGACTACAACAACAATGTAGAAGATCAATAAGCTAAACCTGCCATAAACATGAAAAGTGGTCAATTCAGATGACAATAATTATAGTAAAACAAAAGTGAAAGTGGAAAGAAATCAGGAGTGGTTCAACCACCTTGAATGAAAAAAAAAAACAACAACAATTGAGGAATTAAGTTGAGTTCATGGAGTTAGATCTTCAAAAGATTTTCTTGGTTAAAAATGCATTCCTGTGGGGCGCCTGGGTGGCTCAGTTGGTTAAGCGACTGCCTTCGGCTCAGGTCATGATCCTGGAGTCCCTGGATCGAGTCCCGCATCGGGCTCCCTGCTCGGCAGGGAGTCTGCTTCTCCCTCCGACCCTCCCCCCTCTCATGTGCTCTCTCTCAAATAAATAAATAAAATCTTTAAAAAATAAATTAATTAATTAAAAAAAATGCATTCCTGTGGATATAATTCTGGTTAAAATGTTTGAGTTCATAACTATCAAGTCTTAACCCTAACTTTATTGGCAAAGTAGCAGGGTCAAAACAATGGGAATCTAAATGTCTTGTAGGGATTATAGGAAGAGGTAGGAGACTGGGGAGGGTGCTATCCAAGCAAGAGGTGATGAAAGATTATGTTCAGGTAAGGGCTTGAAAGTTCAGACTGAAAGTCCATGGCCCAGGTGAGGTCTACGGTAGGTATGAAAGTTTCCTACAACTTCAGGTCACAGAAACCATCTTACGCGTCCCTAACCCAAACAACACCAACCAGGTTCCACTGGCTTGATGAATTATCATTCAGCGCCCCCCCCCCCGCCCCCCACAGGACGGAGATGCTTGCGCTTACTCTCTGGTCATTTCTGAAGTCTCAGAAGAGCCATAATCATGACCATTCTCAGCAACTGGGTAATCAGGCTTCCCCCAAAAGTCTGGAGAGTTCTGATAGTCCTCAGCGTTGGGATAGTCTGGCTCCCCAAAAAAGTTTGGAGAGTTAAGTTGATTCTCAGCTCCTGGATAATCAGGCTCTCCCAGAGTGTCCATGTATGGATTGATTCTGGAACCAGCATATTCTGGATTCCTTCTGGTACCGGGATGGTTGGAATTTGCCCTGGAGCCAGGATGATTAGAGTTTCCCTGAGCTCCAGGGTAGTCTGGCTCTCCCAAAGAGTCGAGATAATCAGGATTTGTTCTGGAGCCTGCATAGTTTCCACTGCTTCTGGAACCTGCAAAATCAAAATTCCGTTGGGATTCAGAGTAGTCTGGCTCTCTGGATGAGCCTGGATGGTATGGTTTGCTCCAAGATCCAATATAATCTGGCTCTGCCAAAGGTATGGGATAATCTGAACTTCTTCTGGAGCCAACAGAGAATGAGTTGCTTCTGGTGCCAGACTGGTCTGGATTACTCCGAGATCCAGGATAATCTGGTTCTGCTAGAGACCCAGGATAGTCTGGACCTGTTCTGTAGTCTGCAGAGTATGGGTTGCTCCTGGTGCTAGGGTAGCCTGAGTTGTTCAGAGCATCTGGAGAATCTGGATAATCCTGAGTTTTCAAATGCCCCCACATACGGTTCCGAGATCCTGAATAGTCAGGGTAATCTGGATCTTCCTCATACCCATTATTCCTGTAGTAGGCAGACATGCTGGCACAGATTCTTCACCCTGGAGTGTTAAAATGTTCCTGCATTTGAGTTACTCAGGGATCTTTTTTTAATCTGAAAAACAAAAAGAAGGAAACATTCATATTTTTTTCTTCCCTGCCAAGACTGCTGGTTATCTTCCACTATCTATTCTCCTTTCTTTCACAGTTGGGTGCACAGCTGCCCAGAATCAGAAGTATGCTTCCCAGTCTCCTGTGCACCAATATGTGACCAGGAGAGTGGACAATGGGATGTGAGCAGAAGCAATAAATAGAACTCCCAGGTTTGTGCTGTTCAAGGCAAGGGGCATTTCTCCCCTTCTTGGTCTTCTTACCTACCTCCTGTGGGCTGGAATGTGGAAATGATAGTGTGCCCTCTTGGTCCATGGACACAAAGGCGGCACCTACCCTAGAGATCACAGCACAACAGATGGAAGAAGCCTGGGTTGCTGATGACATCACAGATCAGTGCCAACATATCAGCTTGGGCTTTTATGTAAAAAAAAATAAAATAAAACTTTATCTTGCATAAACCACTGTTTTGGGGGGTCTCTGATACATGTGGCCAAACTTAGATCCTAACCACTACATTCCTTTGGTTGTAGGAGAAGCAGAACAAAAAAACCAAAAGACTGGAAGAAACAAGGACCCTTTGAGCACTTTGAATGCACTTGTGGTTGTAGGATTGATCAAAGCATAAATTAGTATGAGTGTGCAAAGGAAGAACAGTTGATGGTAACTAGAGGAATTGGGTAAGAAGACAAATACTACCACTCCTTCCAGTTTGAAGATACGATTTTGTGAGTTCTCTGAGCTCTAATCTATAGACATGGTATACTTTCCAAATCAGAAAAAATGGGATTTTAATTTCTAAGTGTGCTGGATATCTGTTGCTTTTACTAGCCTATTATTCATTTCCCCTTTTTTTGGCATCAACGCCCTGATTTTCATCTCGGCATCTGCCCCTCCCCATTCCTGACTCCAAGAACTGTCACATGACCCAGGCATAGCCAATCAGTGTCCACTATGCCCCTGGCCACAGGGTTTGGCTCAGGAATGGGCGGGCACATAACCCATATTGGTCCTCCAGGACCAAATTAACTGAGAAAGACGCACTCTTAGGTCACTAGGTTGCCATGGTGATGGAATGTGAGCCTGGAACTGCTAGTATAGTGACCATAGAAACAGAGAAGAAAATAAGTAGGGGAGAAAACAGAAAGGAAAAATCAACAGGATTTGTGGACTGACCAGATATTGGAAGGGTGAAAGGTAAATCAAAAGACAAAAATAGCTCCACAGTTTCAAGCCAGCGTGATTAGGTAGTGTTGATGTAA
>NC_138373.1:22292834-22311451 GCF_054177405.1 Leptonychotes weddellii
TAAATAAATAAATAAATAAAATCTTTAAAAAATAAATAAATAAAATAAAACTTCATGAATCAGTGCACATCAGAGAGCATCAAGCTGAGGAGCCCACGAGACTCACTTGGGAGCTTGCTGGAGGCCTTCAGATGGAGGATCATCAGATGACCAACTAGTCCCAGTTTACCCAGAACTTTCTTGGTTTTAGCACTGGTCTGGGATGGGACCTGGTAATTTGCCTCCTTATCAGGCAGGTGGAGGGAGATGGGAAGGGAAAAGTGGTGGGTTGCTTGCACCTTGGCAGCTCAGTGCCTTCTTGCATGGCTGGCCTGCTCCAACTTGTCCCAGAAGAACAAGGAACCCTCTCTGGGAGAGCCAGAGACAACACAAGATACGTGTAATGGCTCTTGCACCCACTGAGAGCTGCTAGAAGCAGAGGCCTCCTCTGCAACCCAAGGAAGGACCTCACTTCCTGGAGACCTACAGGTTGTGGAAACCCCTCCTCATCCCCTTCGCCACCATCCGTGTGCTCAGACTCCTGCCAGGAGCAGTGAAAAATGATAAACCTTAATATCCCCTGTGGCTAGGATCCCCTACCGCTTTCTCTACCACTGGGTCTCAGAAAGGCAGGAGAAGACAGTAAAGCCAGGGTGAGCTCTATCCATACCCTGGGTCTGTGGCAAACCTCTCTCTTTGAGAGGAAAAAGAACCCCTTTCTGGATCCACCTCTGGGACTAGAAGCTTAGTTCTTAACCAGACTAATTGAGATCCCGATACTAGTCCTTATAATGCCGATTTAAGCAAACATTATATAATACAACCCAAGTATTAGGGTTCCAGATTTGGAGAAAGAAAAACAGAAGCAGAAACCAAGGATAACAAAACAACCAATATGTATGTGCCAGACACGATTATGAGAATCTGATGGGTATTAACTCGTTAAATCCTTACCATAGCCTTAGCAATGAGGTACTGTCATTATCCTTATTTTACTGAGAAAGACATGGAGGCACAGAGAGGTTCAGTAACCTGGCCAGGGAACACAGCCAGTAAGGAGTGGAATACAGTATTGTAAATATCCCTTCCTCTCAGGGAAGCAGATTGTTCTCTTTTTCAACTCATTTTTTTCAACATCCACATCCTGCGTTTAGCCATCTTTTTGCCCATGCTGGGTAAGCATGATGTTAAGCTTGGGAAGTTTCTAGATCCAGTGCTAATTGCAGAATGGCCAGGAGCAGGGTGAAGCAGGGTGAGGAGTTTGCATGGGACCCAAATTTAAGGGGGAGTACCAAAACTCCCAGTAACCTAGACAAATACTATTTTATGCAATATTTTTAAAAGTAGGAAATAATGCAAAAATACATAGTGAATAAAATATCAACATTTGCAATAAAGAACAGGCTTGGGATTTTTTTTTTTTAAGATTTTACTTAATTACTTGAGAGAGAGAGAGAGCACGAGCAAGGGGAGGGACAGAGAGAGAGGGAGAAGCAGACTCCCTGCTGAGCAGGAAGCCTGAAGCCCGAGGTAGGGGCTCGATCCCGGGACCCTGGGATCATGACCTGAGCCTAAGGCAGATGCTTAACCGACTGAGCCACCCAGGTGCCCCAGAACAGGCTCAAGATTACTGATTTTTGTTTCTGTTCCAATTTGGCTCAGTTCCACAGTGACTAGCAGAGAGGACCCTGCAATTCAGGCATTCATGAGTCACTCCAGGAATGACAGTTCCAGCAGGACAAATTAAACCATCTTCCTGGGATTTCCACCTACCTCCTCTCCTGCTAAGGGGTTTCCTCTGATAAAATTTATAAGTCAAGTCTCTGCCACAGGAGAAAACTCCACATCTCCACTGGAGAGCCACAATTTTTCATTTATTGCGGGTGCTAACAAATGAAAGATTGGGACCAGCAACTCTGGACCTCCAATTCTCCCTGTGAACTTATAGAAATAGGACTTTCTGCGCTTCTTTTAAGTGCTACCCACCCCGATTCAAATGCCATCGAAAATGAAACTTGTTTGTTCTGACACTTGTAAAAATACAGAAATCTTACCCAGCCCCTTACTTCTTTTCCTATAAATAAGGAATGTTCTTTCCACAAATGACTCTACTGATGATTAGCATTGCATCAACCTGGGTTTATCTCTGGGAACATTGAACCTGAGATGGCTGAAAATAGCCTGAGCAGTAATCTAATCCAATCTCCTGGCACTCCATTCTGGGAACTCTTGGCAAACATAAACCACGGAGTGATTCACTGAACTTCTAGAGAGAAGTATATACCTTCAACCTGGCCCTTCCTCCTGGGGAGAGGACCCTGCCTGGCAAAACGTGATTATACACCCCACTTCTCTGACATCCATATCCACTGAGCAACTCTTTGCCTCTCCAGGGCAGAAGGAAACTAGGCAGACAACAACTATATCAATAAGCATAAAGACAGCACCATATACTGAGCACCTTCCTGGGGGCCAGGCACCATGCTATGCCCCTCACATGCAGTAGCAATCACATCCTCCAACAACTTTATGGGGAGGTATTACCATCCCCACTTTATGACGATTACATTGAGGCCCAGAGAGGGTACAGTAATTTGTCCAAGGTCACACAGCTAAATAGAAGCAGATGGGATTCTAACCCATGCATCTCTGACTGAACTTGGATCATGATCATCATCCTCATTGTTATAAGAGGAAGAAGAGAAGGGCAAAGAGGAAGAGGGGGAGTTAGAGATAATATTTATTGAGTGGCTTACAGTGCACCATATTTTCTTATTAACCCTGACAGCCACCAGGAGGAGGTGGGAGCTCTTAGCACACTACCCATTCTACAGACAAGCAAACTGAGCCCTGAAAAGTACAATAACTCAGCCACAGTGGCACAGTAGGACCCAGGGAAGCCCAGATTTTGATTCAGGCAGACAACTCCAGAGCTTGCTGAGCCAACATGCTCCCTTGCTTCCCACTTCCCCATAGTCATTCTTTCCTCTGACAAGTAATGATCGTGCATTTATTCTGGACCTGGCATCTGGTGGTAAGCAACAGGACAGCCTGTTTCTGCCTCCTCTCATGGCACACTCCCAAGGGTTTTCTCTATCATGTCTGTGACCCCCCACACCACTTTCAAAACACCTTTTCTTGGGGTGCCTGGGTGGCTTAGTCAGTTAAGCCTCCAACTCTCGGTTTCAGCTCAGGTTATGATCTCAGGGTCCTGGGATTGAGCCCTGTGTTGGCTCCATGCTCAGCGCGGAGTCTGCTTGGGATTCTCTCTCTTCCTCTCCCTCTTCCTCTTCCTCCCCCCACTTGTGTGCGCACACACACTCTCTTTCTCTCAAATAAATAAATAAAATCTTTAAAAAAAACAAAGCAAAAACCTTTCTTACCTGCCCTCCGTCCCGGCATTTCCTCTCCACTCTGCGGAGACACGAGTCCTTTTTTTTTTTTATACTAACCCATAAAGCCCGTCCATCTTATGCCTGAGACACAGCTCTCCTTGCTCTATTAGTCACCCCGCTGGGCCTGGCAATCCAGCTTCTCTCTCCTCATCGGCCGATAAATAACCAGCTCACACCCACCTAAAATGCAGATCAGTCCTTGATCCCCAATGTCATGGTTGTGCCACGGCGTCTGTGCACTGGGTCTGCAAAGAAACCCTGCCTGGGAGCTCAAATTGTGTATTTCTTTCTTCCTGAACCCCAGCCCGGCCCTCCCAACAATGTTCTTTTGGCATCAGCACACTGAAAAGAGCAAAGTTCTTTCTAAAGGTTATTTTATCTCTTAGACACCATAAGGAAGAACTAGGTTGATTTTTTTTTTAATCCCAGAGAGTGAGTTGGAGTGCAAAGAGCCTATCTTTTCGTGTATTCACCAAAGTATTCTTCCACAACATGATGCTCCACTAGACACCCTCAACATGGGCCAGTTTGTTTTGCACGTATGGCCCCTGGGGCAACATTCAGACCTTATAAGTTAACTCCATGATTATGATGGCGTGGCCCTTCCAGAGATAAAGGACAGGCAGCGTGGAACCAGCCCACATTTCTCAGCAAGCTCACTTGCATCAAATCCTGACTCTGGTGCTCTCCAACTCTACCCCTCTGAGGCTCTACGATTCTATTCTTTTGAACCTCAATTTTCCCTACCCTCATCTGTGAAATGGGGACAATATACTCTACCTGCAGTGGGTTTAACAGCTCCCAGAACTGTCATCCCTGGGGCGACTTGTGGAATGCCTGGATTGCAGAATCCTGCCTGCCAATCAGGATGGAGCCGAGCCAAATCAGAATCCAAAGCAAAAGGACAAATCAGTAATCCTCTTGTAGGTGTAAGTCAGAGTTTCTCAACCTCAGCACTGTTGACATTTTGAGTGAGATATGCTCTGTTGTGGGGGCTGTCTTGAGTATTAGAGGATGTTGAGCAGCATCCCCAGCTTCCCTCCATTAGGTGCCAGTAGGATACTCCCCATCACTAACCACACAAGCTGTGGGCAACCAAAAATATCTCCAAGAATGGACAAGTATCCTCTGGGAGGTAAAATGGCCCCCAGCTGAGAACCACTGCCGTGAATGATACAATGTGCCACAAACTTTGCATAGTATCTCCCAATTCCCATTGATAAGACAAAGAAATTAGTACCTCACCATTTTCCTCTAGGAAAATTTTTCTTCCCCTCCATTTCCCTACTTCTAGAAATTATACCATATTTTTACATATTGCACCCATCCTACAGATCAGGGAACTGAAGCTCAGAAAGCAACTTGTCAAAATCCCAGAGCTGGGAATTACTCCAAGACAATATCTGAATCCAGATCTAGCCAGAATAACTAGTATGAACTGTCCCTTTGCCACCTGAAATCCTCCTCCCAAAAGCCTCATCAGCTGCAGTGGGTAATGCACTGAAGCAGAGGACCTTGTGCCTTCATTGTACAACAAAAGGCTCCCAGTGACAGCCTCCTTGTACACTAGATGGAGACTAGGATACCGGGTGACACCTCTCACTCTGCACTGAGTGTAGGGGGTTTCTTAGGAATGTTCCAGATAGCAAACAGGGGCCTGGTTCTGTGAACCTCACAGAAGGCAAGAAAGCTCTTTGGTCACCTCCTCCCTCCCCTCCCACTTCAACTCTCCCCTCTGCCTCCTCTAAATGAACATACCTGCTGTACCAACCCTCTACTCTTGCAGGGGAAAATCATAGCATTCACTGTAGCCCGTGTTTATTGAGCATCTGCTAAGTGCCAGGCACTGTTCTGAGTGCTTTAGGTTTATCTGATCCAGAAGAAAACCACAGAGGGTAGTTATCCTTATTGTCCCCATTTTCCAGATAAGGAAACTAAGACCCAGAAGAGCAATAACTTGCCAAATTCACTCAACTAAGCGATGATGGAACTTGAACTGAATGTCAAGAACATGCAGACTTTATGGTCAATAGACCTTGGTTCAAATGCTGACTCCTCTACCAGCCACCCATGTAACAACCAGGAAGTTACCTAACCTCCCTGAACCTCAGTCTCCTCATCAGTAGTATGGGGCTAGCAGGGATTGTTGTAAGAATAACAACTAATATGTGCTTCCCATCCACTCAACAAGTGTTTACTGAGCGTCTACTACTGTGTGCCAACCACTGGGGATATATCTGCAAACAAAACCGCAAAAGGATCCTACCCTTGTGGCATGCACACTCTAGTAGGGACGCACTTATGTGTGTTAACTCAGTTAATCCTCACCATAACCCCTCACAATTACATCATTGTACCCAATTCACAGATAGGGAGAAGGGGTCTCAGAAGCAGCTTTCCCCCACCTCCCTTCAACCTTCTAAGAAATAGTGGGACATGGATTAGACATTAATGCCCAGTCTCTGGAGCTCGACTTCTTGGATTCAAATCCTGCTGTTTCCATCTAATTGCTGCGGACAAGTTACTTAACCTGTCTGAGCCCAAATTTCATGGGTAAAATGGAACCCGGAGGCCGTATCTCAGGAGACTGTCTCAGGGGAAAAACAAACGTCTAACATTCAGGAAGTGCTTCTTGGGTCCCCAGCACACACAAGGCTCACAGAAACCCTAGGACAGACGTCTTATTTTAAGCCCCTTTTTACGGAGGTGAACACTGGAGCCCAGAGAGGGTAAGTAACTTGTCCAGAGGCGCAGAGCGCATAAACAGTGCAATTCCAAAGCGAGCTCTGAATCACGACCCGGCGCAGAGACAAACTCACCAGGTCCAGCATGGTTCAGTGAGTACTAGATAACTGGATGCGATTATTCTTTCCCTCCTGCAGCAGCGAGGCGGGCTGCACAGGGCGGCGGATGTATGCACTCTTCAGAGGCTTTCCTAACGCAAGGGGTCAGCGCAATGCAGCCAGAAGCGGGAGCCGCCGCCTAGATCCTCCCATTTCGAGATTCCAGCCCCGGGGTGATTCTCCCCCCATTTCTTGTTCCCCATCCCGGCTCGCTCCCCGCTCCCCCGCCACAGCTGCCACCCACCCTGGCCACTCCCCTGCCGCCCCGAGTTGTGGACAGACCCCGCTGGGGCGCCTGGTTCTTCCCATCGATCCCCTCTCTCGGAGCCAGGAAGGAGGCTCCGCCAAAGCCGCTGAGTCTCGGTGGATACCCGGGAAGACAGTCCCAGCGCTGGCCCCGAGACCTGGCGAACCCGCCTCACCTCCAGCCGGCTTTTGCGTCCCCAGCGCCTGGAGCTCTGGCCGCTGCCGGGTCTGCTCGCCCACGCGGCACAGCGACAACCCTGGCGGGGGCAGAGCACACCTACACAACCTGTCCGGACTTCCTTCCTGGAGGGGAGATCGCTTTCTTGGAATGTAGCCAAGTTCCTCCAAGTGCTGGGTTAGTACACCTGTTGGCATCGGAGACTTCTATTCACAGTCTCGGGTCTGCGTTCATTGTTTCCTAACATCCCGCAAATTTTGCCAAGAGCCCACCGGCTGCCGCACCCCGGCACCCAGAGGATCCCAAGGGCGCACAGGCTAAGGTTGCGCTCTCCAAAACATTGGCCACTAGCCACGTGTGGTTATGCAGCATTGAAACCATGGCACCAATGAACTGAGATGTTTTTTTAAGACATAGGATTTAAAAAAAATAATAATAAAAACAAAACCAAAACACAAAAAAACACATTTTTCAAACTCATTAAGAAGTTTTAAAATGGGGGTGCCTGGGTGGTTCAGTGGGTTAAGCGTCTGCCTTGGGCTCAGGTCATGATTTCAGGGTCCTGGGATGGAGCCCCGGTGCCCAGCTCCCTGCTCAGTGGGGAGCCTGCTTCTCCCTCTGCCACTCCCCCTGCTTGTGCTCTCTCTCTCTAATGAATGAATTTTTTTTTTTAAAAAAAGAAGTTTTAAAATGATTGCATGTTAAAATGATAATATTTTGGATATAGATAGTTAAATAAAATATATCATCACAATTATTTTCTCCTGTTTCTCCTTTTCTAAAATACAGCTACTAGAAACTTTAAAAATTATGTGTCTCCTATTATACTTCTATTGGATACTGCCGGTTTGGGGATCCCATAGGATGTTCCCCAAATACCTCTCCCAGTTCTCTTCTAGAATGTATTCAGCCCTTCCTTATTTCCTTCAAGAAACACTTGGTGAAGTCTGGTGGGAACCAGGCATAGTGCTAGTGTTGGTTTGCAAATTCAGGAGCTTCCCAGGTGTAATTTGAAATTGGCCCTGTATACAGAGGGCAAAGAAAGACCCAAGAAAGAGAGAGACCACTCCAGATTGATAGGTTTAATAATAGGTTTAATTATTTAATAATAATAGGCAGGTTTAATAAGCAAGGGAACTTATATACAAGGCTTGTTTTAGACAGTTGCAAGACAAGAAGATCCCTGCACTGCCTCCCAGAATCTTAAAAGTTTATATAGAAGCCTTAATGGGGTTCAGTCATGTATCAAGTCCAGATATTTCCAACACCACCTTGCTCTCTCAAGCCTGCATTCTTGAAACCAGCTCCTACTGTGAGAATAGTGGGCAGAATGTACATACCAAGGACAGGGGACAGGGTGAGGAGCCTGCAATTACCCAGGGTCAGCTCAAGGGCCAACTAATGTCCATGTCCTCTCCATGACATCCTCCAACAGCTAGACTTGGGGGAATAGCATGGTAAGCTAAACAGATAGGTCAGGTCAGGTGAGAGAGATCTATTAAATAAAATGTACAATGAGTAGAAAAAGCAACCTAAGGAGTGGGGGGAAATATTTGCAAACTATGTATCTGATAAAGAGCTAATATCCAGAATATATAAAGAATTTCTACAACCCAACAACAACAAACAATAAAAATAACTAGATGTTAAAATGGGCAAAGGATTTGAATAGACATTTCTCCAAAGAAGATATACAGATGGCCAACAAATACATGAAAAGATGCTCAACATCATTAGTCATAAGAGAAATGCAAATCAAAACCACAATGAGATATCACCTCATATCCATTAAGATTGCTACTATCAAAACAGAAAATAGCAAGTATTGGCGAGGACGTAGAGAAAATGAAACCCTTGTGCACTGTTGGTGGGGACGTAAATTGGTGCAGCCGTTATGGAAAACGGTTCCTTAAATAATTAAAAACAGAACTACCATCTGATCCAGCAAATCCACTTCCGAGTATACATCCAAAAGAATTCAAAGCAAGATCTCAAAGAGATATTGCATACCCATGTCCATTGCAGCATATTCACCATAGCCAAGAGGTAGAATCAACTCAAATATCCATCAACAGAAGACTGAATAAAGAAAATACGATGTGTACATACAGTGGCATTCTATGCAACCTTAAAAAAGAAGGAAATTTTTTTTTTTTTTAAAGATTTTATTTATTTATATGACAGAGAGAGACAGCGAGAACAGGAACACAAGCAGGGGGAGTGGGAGAGGGAGAAGCAGGCTTCCCGCTGAGCAGGGAGCCCGATGCGGGACTCGATCCCAGGACTCTGGGATCTTGACCTGAGCCGAAGGCAGACGCTTAACGACTGAGCCACCCAGGCGCCCAAAAAAAAGGAAATTTTGATACATGCTACAAACATGGATGAACCCCGAGGACATTATGCTAAGTGAAATCAGTCAGTCACAAAAGGGCAAATTGTGTATCATTCCACTCATATGAAATACCTAAAGTAGTCAAAATCATGGAAACAGAAAGTAGAAAGAGTGTGGGGAGGGAGTGGGAGCATTAGTGTTTTTTTGGTATAGAGTTTTGATTTTGCAAGATGAAAAATTTCTAGAGATCTGTTGCACAACAGTGTGAATATACTCAACACTTAAAAATGACAATGGTAAATTTAACGCTATGTGTTTTTTACCACAATTTAAAAAACTGTTCAGTGATGTAAATGCAATGGTGAGTATTGCAACCAAAGTGGGTATGACATGCTGTAAGAATTTATAACTAGGGGGTTTACTGGGTGCAAGGGAAGGTTTCCATAAGGAAGTGATGCTTCAGCTAACTTCGGAATCAAACAAACAGGAGAGGAGCGAGGGCGGCTTATGCAGAGGCAGCAGCCCACGCAAAGACCCCAGGCCAACAGGTCACATGATGAGTCTGAATTTATTTTATATAGCACGCCCGTCTCCAGCTTGCCTGCTTCATGAATAGAATCCATGATCACGGGCGCCTGGGTGGCTCAGTTGGTTAAGCGACTGCCTTCGCCTCAGGTCATGATCCTGGAGTCCTGGGATCGAGTCCCACATCGGGCTCCCTGCTCAGCGGGGGGTCTGCTTCTCCCTCTGACCCTCTTCCCTCTCGTGCTCTCTGTCTCTCATTCTCTCTCTCAAATAAATAAATAAAATCTTAAAAAAAAAAAAAAAAGAATCCATGATCACGATGACAATGATAACCAACATGTACTGTAAATTACTTCACTTCATTAACTGCATAATTAACATAGATGTTAAGTGCAGGGATTCTGAACCAGTCTACTTCGAGTTAAATTCGAGCTCTGCTAGATCCTTAGTAGCTTCATAATCTCGGGCAAGTTCCTGAATCTCTGTGCCTCAGTTTTGTCATCTGTAAAATGAGGACAGGGGTGCCTGGGTGGCTCAGTCATTAAGTGTCTGCCTTTGGCTCAGGTCATGATCTCAGGGTCCAGGGATCGAGCCCCACATCGGGCTCCCTGCTCCGTGGGAAGCCTGCTTCTCCCTCTCCCACTCACCCTGCTTGTGTTCCCTCTCTCGCTGTGTCTCTCTCTGTCAAATAAAATAAATAAAATCTTAAAATAAAATAAAATGAGGACAATAACGGGACCTACCACACAGGGTTGGTGTGAGGACTAATAAGATAGCATACACTATGAGTTAATATTACATATATGGTGCCTGCCACACAGTAGGGGCTATTCAGTACTTGTTAAATAAAATAAAACTTAATTACATGTTGGGCAATTGTGCTAACCACTCTACATGCTCTGATATATTGCAAATTGGTCATAAATTCCTCCCATCCCTGTAAGCGTACCCTTTTGCATTGTGACCTGCAGAACCAGAATCCATTTTCCCACGTAAAAGTAGGGTGCATCCCAAACCCAACAGCGCTAACCTTGATCCCCAAGGGTCCTTCCTCTACTCTGTCTTTCCCACCATCTCCCCTCTCAGGAAGTGACAGCTCCATTTTTACAGATGGTTGCTCAGCTCAGAAACCTCAGAGAAACCATCAATGGCTTTCCTATTTTCACTCCTCACATCTAGCTCTGTCGGCAGGTCCTGGTGGTCGGATCTCTATGTCCAGAATCTGACCACTTCTCACTGTTTCTACCCTGCCACCTCCCTGGTCCAGCCCATGGTCTCTTGATTACTGCACTGGCCCCTTCATGGTCTCCCTGCTTGTGTCCTTGTGCGTCGAGTCTATTCTGGAGCCAGTAGTCCTAGAACAGTCCTGCAGAGGCACCTCGGATCTTCAAAGCTCTAGTTACATCTGCACCTTGTCCCAGCCTGGGTTCTCTCCCTACTCTTTCCTGCTTATTTTTTCCCAAAGCACTCATGCTCTGACACATTACAGGTGCATGTGTGTCTTATCTGCCTCCCTCCACCAGAATGGAAGCTTTTTGAGAGCAGGGACTTGTGCCTGCTCTGTTGTCTGATTGTTGAATCCCCAGGGCCCAGGACAGAGCTTGGCCCACAGTGGGCACTCAGTATTTGGTGAATGAATACAGTCATGGGACTAAGAGTAAGAAAGGAGAAGGAAGTAGACCTACCCACAAATTCAACGAGGACCCTGCAGCCCCTGATTATTTCCTCACCATCATCAGCATCTTCAACTTTGTCAGCAGGCCTCCTCCATGTGTGGACCTCGCTTTACAGTTTGCAAAGCACCTTCACACCCGTGTCACATTTGATACCTACACAACCTCAGGAGAGGGATATTAGTGGATGAAGAGTCATACCCTCCCCAGACCCCAATTTTTCATGGAGAAACAGAAAAAAACTGCTGACCCTTGCCCACAGCAAATTTACTCGGCGGTGAAACGGCTGTGATTCAACCATGACTTCTGACTCTGAGTCCAGGAGTCTTTACCTCAAGCAAAAAGGCTGTATGTGCAGTGGTTAGATGCATGAGCTGTGGAGTCTGGATAAACAAGACTTTGAAACTTGCTTCTACAACTTCCTAGCTGTGTGATGTTGGGAAAGTTGCTAGCCCTCTCTGTGACTCCCATTTTCTCAATCATCAAGCAGGGATAATGATAGTATCCCCCACATAGGGTTGTTCTGAGGGTTAAATGAGATAAGATTTGGTATGTCATGATTAGCCAGCTTTATTTTTTGAAAGATTTATTTATTCATGTATTTATCTAGACAGAGAGAGAGAGTGCACACATGAGTAGGAGGAGGGGCAAGAGGGAGAGAGAGAATCTCAAGCAGACTCCCCCCCTCAGTGTAGAGCCCCATACAGGGCTGGATCTCACTACCCTAAGATCATGACCTGAGCCAAAATCAAAAGTCAGAAGCTTGACTGACTGAGCCACCTAGGTGCCCCATGATTAACCAGTTAAAAAAAATACTTTTGGGGGCACCTGGGTGGCTCAGTTGCTTAAGTGTAGGACTCTTGATTTTGGCTCATGTTATGATCTCAGAGTCATGATCTCAGGGTCGTGGGATAGAGCCTGTGTCAGGCTCCGCACTGGGCGTGAAGCCTGCTTAAGAGTCTCTCTCCGTCCCTCCCCCCTAAAAAATAATAATATTTTTTAAAAAATATGAGCATGTTACTTTGTGTTCATTCACACACTTTTTTGAGTGGCCCCCAACTCTGCCCAAATTTCTCCAGCTAACTTGATGGGGAGGGAATGGAAAGTATGATGCCATCTATTTTAAAGGTGGTGAAACCAAGGCTCTTAGTCACAAAACGGCTTTGACTCCGTGCTTTTGGGAAAGGAACAGTTGTGAAAATTCCATAGCAACCAGAAGGCAACCTCCCCAGAGGCAGAGCAGAGCTGTTGCCACCCCCTGGAGCACTCATTATATTCACGACACAATTTTATTCTGCCATCTCCTGAGAGGATGGTGTTTACACACTGCAGGGATATTTGTAATGAATACAAAGGTGGCATCTGAACCTCGGCACCCCGCACAGCCCAGGGGCGGCAGTGCACTCACACCTGCTCACTTGCGCCCTCTTGTGGGCAGTTCCGCACTCTGTCCAAAAGGTGCGGTGACAGCGCTAAGCTAGACTGAGTACCTCAGGCTAGGAGCCTCCCTGGCACCTGACATCATGGATGACCTCATTTCCTATCTCCATGAGGTGGCTTTACAAACTGGAGACTGAAGGAGAGAGATTAATACAAAGAAAAGCAAACCTTGCCCAACGTCACCCCACTAGTAAGCATCAGGGCCAACATTGGAATCCAGACGTGTCTTGACTCCAGAGCTCACAGACTTTCCCCAACATTGCATTACAGATTTGAAATGGAGTCAAGCCTACTGACCTATCTGGGGATCAAACTTTGTCATGACTCCATTATTCCATTCCACATGAAATCGCAAATTATTGGGGTACTGGGGTGGCTCAGTTGGTTAAGCGTCTGCTTTCAGCTCAGGTCATGATCCCAGAGTCCTGGGATCGAGCCTGGCATGGGGCTCCCTGCTCAGTGGGGAGTCTGCTTCTTCCTCCCTCTCCCTATGCCCCTCCCCCCACTCGTGCTTGCATTCTCTCTCACTGTCTATCAAATAAATAAAATATTTTTTAAAAAGAAATTGCAAATTATGAGAACATGTCCCTGCCTCCTAGAAAAAGTCCTTGGGGAGTGAGGAGGGACTGGAGACTGTCATCTAAATGCATTGACATAACATGCATGATTTCCAACATAAACTGTTCAACCAATTTCTAAATCACTCATCCGTATATACAGTAGAATCCCAATTATTTAACACTAGTGTAACACATCTATAAATTAGGATAAAGTGGTCAGAAGAATATAAACTTAATAGTGGTTACTCCTAGGGAGGGAAACAGGATAGAGTATGAAGAAGGGTGACAGTTTTTATTCTTCCTGTTTCTGTATCATTGGGAACAAGCAAATGTTGTACATATTTTTGTAAAGTTGAACAAGCATTATTGTTTTCATAAATTTAAAAACCATTTAGGGGCGCCTGGGTGGCTCAGTTGGTTAAGCCACTGCCTTCGGCTTGGGTCATGATCCTGGAGTCCCGGGATCGAGTCCCGCATCGGGCTCCCTGCTCGGCGGGGAGTCTGCTTCTCCTTCTGACCCTTCTCCCTCTCATGCTCTCTGTCTCTCATTCTCTCTCTCTCAAATAAATAAACAAAATAAAAAAAAAAAAAAAACATAAAAAATAAAAAAATAAAAACCATTTAAAATTATTTTAGGGGCACCTGAGTGGCTCAGTTGGCTAAGCGTCCAACTCTTAATTTTGGCTCCGGTCATGATCTCAGGGTTGTGAGATCGAACCCTGCACTGGGATTCGAGCTGGGCGTGGAGCCTTCTTGGGATTCTCTCTCTAAGAGAATATACATATATATTTAAAAGATACTAAAATTGTTTGAAAAAGCAGTATTAAACTGAAAATCCCACAGGTGATTCTGAGGAGCCTCTTAGGTTAAAGATGGAAAGATTATTGCCTTAAAAATTGTGACAGTGATATGGAGTTGAAGAAAAGGAAAAAGCTACCCTGTGGGCCAATAATATCAAAAGCTAACATTTATAAGCACTTACTGTATGCAGAGCATTGGTCTAGGATCCTTTCATGTACTAATGCATCTCATTCCCACAACAACCCTGTGGGGTAGGTACTGGTGGTAGCCAGCCTGCAAGATGTCCGTCAGCGATCTTCATCCCGTGGTATTCACACCCCTGTATAGTCTCTTCCCACACTCAACAGTACTGATCTGTGTAACCAGTAGGAGACTGTGGAAATGACAGTATGTGACCTCCAAGGCTAAGTCATAAAAGATGTCGCCACTTCTGCCTCGAGCTCTCTCTCTTGAATCACCAGCTCTGGGAGAAGACAGCCGCCATGTTGTGAGGATACTCAAGCAACCCTGGGGAGAGGCCCACAAGGATCATGAGTGGCATTTAGTTTCATGCCTCTTTATTCTTCTTTAATCTCCTTTTCCTTTAATTTTAATTTGTCCCTTTTTTTTTTTTTTTAAAGACATTGGCATTTTTGAAACATCCCAGCCAGTATGCCTCTCAGGAACGCCCCACAATTTGGATTTGCCTCTATTCCTCCAGAATAGATCCAGTGAATGGGTGAGGTTGTATCAGATGAGGCGGTTTATCCCATTGGTGTCATTGACCTGCGGCTCTTCTTTAATCGGAGGCTCACAAGTTTCTCTAATGCACAGATACTGTTTGTTTCTTGCTGATGATCACAAATCACTCTGGTATTTAACCTTTTTTTGAAATTGCAAAGATGCGAATGGCCCAAATCTTGACCCTGAGAAAGGACCCTAAAGAAGAACCGTAAATGTTAACAAAAGGAATATAATTTACAGATATAAGCAGAAAGAGTTAGGGGGTCCCCAGAAAAAGCACGATGAGACATAGCTTTTGTGATGCAATAGAAATCATTTTAGACCCCCAGCTATTTCCTGTGATCTACGCCTTACTGGCATTTCTCGGCCTGGCACACTTCTTGCAAAACTTCCTAGGTGTGAGAACAAGGAAATGCAAAAACCTCAGCGGTTAAGGATTTTAAGGGAACAAAGGGAATGCAAAAACCTAACAGTCCCCACCAGGCCAGGGAAAAAACCTAACCGTATCAGACAGAGTCAATCAATGGTAAAACTCCCACTGCTGTTTCAGAAGTAAAGATTGACCTAACGCACATTCTCCAGTTGTTTTTGCAGGATTGAAACCGTGCCCCATGGGGTGGGCGCCTGGGTGGCTCAGTCGTTAAGCGTCTGCCTTCGGCTCAGGTCATGATCCCAGGGTCCTGGGATCGAGCCCCGCATCGGGCTCCCTGCTCAGCCGGAAGCCCGCTTCTCCCTCTCCCTCTGCCCCTCCTCCACCCCCGCTTATGCTCACGCGCGCTTTCTCTCTCAAATCAATGAACAAAATCGAAAAAAATAAAAAATAAAAAATCTCCACCAAAAGAGGACACGGGCTTTTAAGAACACAACATAGGATACACGTAGAGGCATGTTTTCTGAGAACGCCTGCGCAACCTTTTGCCTGCCTTTACATGCATGACAAGACTCCCCTTCCTGAATATTCATCCTAACCCTAAAGAAACCCACTCGCCCCTACCTGAGGAATTAAGGCTTTGCAAGTTATTCCCCATGATGTTCTATTTACTACAAATAAAACGTCCTCTGTGTGACAACCCCACCTGGTGTCCTCTCTACCTATAACCCACCAAAGAACGAACTTGTCACCCGCTAGGCCCCAAGACCTGACTTTTACGGTCACCGGCCTGTACTCACTAGCCTTTTTCTTGCATTTTTCCTTAAGCTCTTCCTTCCGGTTTACCTCTTACCTCAGGCCAATGAAACCCGAAACCACCCCTCCGGGGGAGGGCAAGAGCCCTGAGAAGACCTCCCGTTGGCCAGACCACCCAGACCCTTTGAGCTAAACCGCCTAGGAGCCTGCACAGATGGACCGGGAACGACGCACCATTACCTTCACCTCATTATGATACCAAAATCTCCGCCTCACGGAGGAGCATAAACCTCATTTCCATAACATACAAGGTCTGTGTAGGCACGTTTCCTTAAGGCGCATGCGCGATCTTATGCCCACCTCTACATCCAATGACAAGGCTTCCCTATCTGAATATTCATCCTAACCCTAAACCCAAGGTATCCATTCGCCCTCTCTTGGAGAGTCAAGGCTTTGGAAGCCATCCCCTGCGATCTCCTCATTTGCCGCAAACAAAGTTTTCTCTTTGCCCCGACTCACCTGATGCAGTTTCTGTGACTCACCAAGGTGCGAACTCGCCTTGGTTTGGTTACAGAGCAGGAACGCTAGCGAGTCAAAATGGTCCAAACTTGGCGCTTTAAAATTCCCAGACTCGAGAAATTAAAACGATTCCATTTGCAATTGCACCAAAAAGAATAAAATACCGAAGAACAGGGCGCCTGGGTGGCTCAGTCGGTTAAGCGTCTGCCTTCGGCTCAGGTCATGATCCCAGGGTCCTGGGATCGAGCCCCGCATCGGGCTGCCTGCTCCGCGGAAAGCCTGCTTCTCCCTCTCCCACTCCCCCTGCTTGTGTTCCTTCTCTCGCTGTGTCTCTCTGTCAAATAAATAAAATCTTTAAAATAAAATACTGAAGAACAAACTTAACCAAGGAAGTAAAATTCCCAAACTCCCCAGGTCGACAAGGCGAACAAATTTAACATCACCAATAGCGAGACAATCCGACGTCATGGGCCTCCTGGCGTGTTGGACTATGAAGTATATAAAACAGTAACATTTCTCCTATGCACTTTGGGAACAAACTTGGGGTCACCAGTTTTTTTTTTCACATGGCCAACACCAGGCAAAATTACATAAAAAGAAGAAAAAAATTACCATTTACTAACACATTTAATGAAATAATTATTTAACAAACATTTATATACCACTTACTCTGGACCAGGCACTGTTCTAAGTGCTTTATAGAAATGACTTCCTTACCTCATTCCGACAGTCTTAAGAGTTGAGCTGGGACGGGGGTTGGGGGAAGTTGGGGAGGGTAGAAGAGGGAGATACTAACGCTCAGATGCCAACCCTGTACTTGCAACCCTGGGTATCTCCTTAAATGGTGCCCCTAGACCCCCTGCCTGCCTTACTCTAGTCCCAGCCCTGTGCTGGCCGTAGATACTGCTATTAGAATCACTTGATAGATGAGAAAACAGGAGCACAGAGAGGTTTAGCAACTTGCCTCAGATCACACAGCTAGTGAGTGGCAGAGCTAGCTGTCCAACAACCCAGGCTGTCTGGCTCCACGGCCCATGCTCTTAGCCACCTCTCTCTGCAGATAGGACATTTCAACATGAAAAAGGACACCGAAGCGGAATAAAACAGTCCTTCCTGAGAAAGAAGGCTTTGCAACTTGACACACTCATACGCACAGATGCACAGACAGACCTAGAGGTTTATAATAAAAATTTAATGTAGCAATTGTCCTGTGCTCCACAGCTTGGTGGTGTTTGCAAAACAAGCTGAGAGGGCGATTTTTTTCTCCCCTGTCACTGAAGGAGCCACCGTCCGCTCTAACAGGGGTTTTTAGGCTTGTGAGCCGCCCCAGGGTGAATACTCCTCGCCTTTGTTAGGATTCAGCTCCTGGGTGGGAGGGGATTAAAACTGAATCATCCCAGGGTGAAGGGGGATGGTCTGTGCTTTGTGGAAAGGCGAAGGAGTGGTTTAAGGCTGCAATCCAAGTAGGGAGGGGGAGGCAGGAAGGAAGTGTGTTCCAGATGGGCCCTTGGTCCATCTCCGAGCCCCCTGGGAAGGGACAGGCCAGTGTGGATGTTCATGGAGGCAAGATCACAAACACTTAGGTCTTTAAAATAGCAGCTGAGCTTTCTCCAGCAGGGAGGGAACCTTTGCGAAGAGCCCTTTGCTGGCCGCCAAGAGCCTGGAAAACTAAAAGTGGGCTCAGCCTCTCTTGACCTCAGAGGCGTTTGACCTTTTCTGAATTACCTTGCAATTTGCCTTAAAATTACTTTTCATGACTACAACCAAAGAAATACTGTATTTAAAAATCATGGAGCAATTTATACCAGAAAGGAAGAGAGATTCCCCCCTCCCTCACCCCGTTATTTTTCACATTTCCAGAAAAAAATTCATCAGGAGCTGACTAGAGTCTGGAGCCCCCTTTATAATCCTCAAATGAACTTCAGGAACCCGACTTATACAAGCAGCTGGAGTCACTGAATTCCTCCTGTGTGCTGGACCGTCTAGACACGTGGAGTCTATCAGTGACCACGGACACACCAGGATCCCTGCCCTTGTGGGACTTTCCTTTTAGTGAGGGAGACGCACGATAGACGGAAAACAGTCAGCTGTGTATTTTATTACAAGATAATGACTGCCATGAAAAAAAGTCATACACTTGTACCAGGACAATGACCTACATGAAGAACATGGTTGATGAGGCCAAGAATTTACTTTTTTTTTTCCTTGAGAGAGCAGAGTGAGAGAGGTGGGAGCCGGGGGCGGGCAGAGGGAGAGGGAGAGAATCTTTCTTTTTTT